>NW_019104189.1:0-6415 GCF_001856785.1 Myzus persicae
GTGTCTCGGGTGACTCGGGTGGCTCAGGGTGGCGCAGTATAGACGGGGGGGTGGTGAAGCGGGGGGTATCCCGGAGCGGCCTTTTCATACTACTAACGTCCATTGTATCGGCGGCGAAAAGGCACGATGGGAAAGTTCTAGATTCGTATTTTAAGGGGTCTGCAAAGTGTCATGCCTATTATGCCGAGAAAACTCAGAGTGCGTAGATCATCAGTTACAGATGTCCACGACTTACGAGTTATAACACTACTGTGAGTCCTACATTAATTTAATATTCACCTACATCGACTTGGCTTTACGATCCAATTCAAAATGTAAAGTAGGAAATATACTTAAACACTCGTATACATACTAAAGAAATATTTCAATGAAACGACACTGCTGTATACTTGAATTAACGTAGGTACTTGGTATTATCATTAAATATAATATTATATAATATTATCATCTATTTATCCGTATTGATTGTTTTATACATGGATAAAATAGCATATCTAGTGTTATATATTATGGTACGGGTATAAGGTCCAAAAAAGGGTAGTGTACATATTACTCGGGTAATGTAAACCTTATCTATATGAACAAGGTAATGTATACATTATCTAACTTAAATATGTGTAAATGTGTAATGTAAACATTATCCAGATAATTTATACATTGGCCAATGTGCTATGGATGGAGTATTGGGTAAGTCTTATTTTCTGGGATTTAGATACTCTGTCAAACTTAAAGTTAACAAGGTTGGCGATGGGGGAATATACATCACAGAGTGACACGTGCATACAATTATTTCAGTAACATTCCTTTTTAAATTCAATTTATCATTATTACTTCACTTCCTATGAAAAAATAAATAATGATAAAATTGAAAATAATTTAATGTTATATTTTAAATGTTTTCAATAATTTTATTTCATATACATTTGTCTTTCTTATAGTTGTGATTTGATACCAGCTGATCCTCTTAACTGGAAAATTACGGCAAAACATGTCTTATTAAAAATTAATTTATTGTTAAAATATATTATTAATAAAAATATTTCTTTAAGATTTCGTTATTTTAGAGTTTACTACTTAAATTACCTACTAGGTTATAATTAAGTTATCGATAAAAATGATACGATCATATCAAAATGTAATAGTAAATAATGTAAAGTTTAAAGGTAACTATAAATATTTGATTTCATTCTTTAATGTGTGTATTTTTTAATATTTCCATACTGACTAGCCACTCAGATATAAATTCAAAATTTTTTTTTACAATCAGATACTAAAAGGTTCGCTATCCCTGACCTAGGAATTGTAATCGTAAACTGATTATGTTGGTACAATGGTCAACAATGTTTCAACGTCTAACTCTTCAAATGGTTCAATTATACAGTCATTCTAACAAAAGCCAAACAAATCACACCTAAAAAAAATGAATAATTAGGTTGTTATTAATTATTAATATGAACGTTATTTATTAGACTATTATTAAATTATTAATCGTTTTATCAATGTGTGTACTTCACCCACTCAGCCATAGATAATGTACAAATTATCCGGGTAATTTACGAAGTAAAAGTTTTATAATAATATTTTTACTTTTTCCAATGTGTGTGGGTAGTATTCACCTTACTCGGATAATATATACATTAGTCTTTCGTGCTTTACCCGTAACATATACAACCGATACACATTTAACATTTACCTAAGCAGGTTGGAATGTACAAATTAAGTGATCCCCACTATGGTGTTATAAATGATACATTTTTTATACATCACACTCGAATTTAAATAAGTTTAAACACATTCTATCGTGTTCCACTTCCGAATACCAATGTTCTCAATATGTATTTATACCTCAGTATTTAAACATAATTTTACCTATTTATTTTAAAGTATATACAGAGGGATTGTTTTAACAGCAATAAACACTCATTATCTTGAAACGTCTTAATGATTTTTATAATATTTCCTTCTCATAATACTTAGAATTATAAATGAGTTTAGTTTGGTAATATTTGTCTATTTACCACTCCAGCCACCTAAAAAATACATTTTTACAACTATTTAGTGTTATAAGTTATAAGTAAAACTAGTTAACTACATGTTTGAAATGTATATATATAAACATTTTAGGGAAAATATTTAATATAAATGTGATATTGGAAAAAAACATTGTCATTTTTAAAAACTAAAACACTCCAAAAATTATAACGTTAAAGAGAGAAAAATAGTAAAATTTAAAATGTTGTTTTATAAAAACTAAATTATGTAAAAAAAAGTTTTTAAAAACGTCAATACATAGGTACTTAGGTATTGAGTTACAGAATAACCTGATAGTATATATATATTTATACGATAAATTTGTACTATAGTGCTATTTTTTTCTCTTTTTTTTTACTCTAATTTGGCTTTTGTATTCCTATAAATGTATTGATCGGGCACAAGACCTGCTCAAACTGTGTTTACATTATATGATCTGAGAATATTAATAAAAATAACTCTTACGATTTAACTAATTTTTTTTTTTTATAAGAAATATACCATCTGTACCCAGAGACACAATAAGAATATGGGCTAATTTACAAAGACGTGAATGAGTTGTTGGAAGAAGCCACCCAGTAGTGACACTTCCTAGATTTAACTAATTAAAAAACAAATAACCATAGATACATTTAGATGCTTGCTATTTTCACCCAATGTAATTTTTTTTATACCGTAAGAAAAAAAAGACCTTCGGCTACATGGGCCATGGGGTTCACAGAAGTTATGATAATTAATTGTCTATACTTATTCTAATTATACATAAATATAATTATATTAAATTATATAACATGTGATTTTCTATAAAAAAACAATAATTTAACCTACCGCGTTGCTATTTGAAAAATGAATTACAAACAGTGATATGAATATTATGTGATAAAATATTTGTAGATATATTATAGGCTGTCTGACTGCTCGTCACCTCACAGAATCGTTTTTCGTACATGGGTATACTATGATTTATTATTAAACTCAAATTTAGCACATCTACGTTTTACAGTGACTTACTCAATGACAACACTTGACACCTACTAATACTGCAGAGTAACTTCTCGGGTTATTTTCGTTTTATTTTTCGATGTAAAATGTAAAAACAAAATAATAGTGTACGACTTTTCAACGCGAACATTTTTAATGAAAACTCGAATATGACTAAAGTAAATTTAAAGTCATTAAAATATATGCTTAGGTACGGCATGGATATGTATGTATATTATATTATATACATTTCTGAAAAATGCTTTTGAGCATACCTCGTTTGCAGGGAATTTACGTAACAATTTCCTCCTTACACTTTTTTTTAGTTACATTAAAACAGTAATTTCACGTTCAAAGTGTATACTTTCGTAAGGAAAGTTGAAAATCCTTTGATTTTATAAGTTACAACTATGTTCTTGTAATGTTATCTGATATTTAATAACGAACAGTTCAAGAAATATGTTCTCAAAATAATTTTATTTTTAATAGTATATTATACACGCATAATGTATTTTATGTATTTTAATAATTTTAATCTTAATGTTAATAAAAGAGAAAATGAAATATGAGTACCTATACTAACGTTATCGGAATTTTAAATATAAATCAATGAATTACGCTGTATGTAAGTATAGATACAAATACCCTAAATGCAATGTTGTATTATATAAATTCGACTAATTCACAACAATATTCAAATCATATCGGCTCATCTTTTTTTTGAATTTGAAATATAATAAAATTTATTATATTTCCAACATTTAATGTTCTAATTACAAAGTTTTAATATGTACAATAATTTAAAATTCGAATGTATCTATAAGTCAAAAGTCAAAACTAAATAATACACATTAAATTATATTGGACAATAAAGCTTTTTATTTTATAAAAACTATTTCAAATTAAAATATTTATTATTGTAAGGTTATGTAAAAAATGAATAATTTATTTAGCCTTTCATTAATGATAACGGTGAACCAGAAAAATATTTTATGAATCGTCTACAATACTGAATGAGAAAAGTAAATATTCATACCATGCTTGTTCATTCATACGAAACGTTCGCCATCCCGAATACAAAATTATGTAATTGAATTTCGAGGCCGAGACTTATTTTGCTTGCACTCGAAAATAATAACTTAGAAGCGAAAATGCCGTTATTTATTAATGTTTCAGAAGAATGAAAGTACGGATATATCAGTAAGGATATTCCTTCAGGAATTGCCAAATGTGCAAAGTAAATAATTCGTTTTTTTGCAAAAGTCTAATTTTATTATTCATTAATAATCATGATCATGTATATGCATATAAATTAAAACGTTATTTAATAGTTTGAAACATAAAAAGATAACATAATACATGATAGGTTCAGTGTAACAAACAAGGCTCGAGACAAGGCCGTTGCTGTTATTAAAAATAATTACTTAAGAAAAAGCGGAAAAAAATAAAGTTCTCAATGACAGCAAGCATTTTATCGTAAAAAATCCTAAGTGGCGTCATAGGAGGAAATCCATTAAAATTTCAGGAGGGGCTTATATTTTTAACACTAACGTGAGTGGCTTCGGCTCCACACAACTAAAAAGCTGTCTGTTTTTGTTCTTGATGGGAGGGGGGTGCTGACGGATAATTTGGGGAGGTTAAGGTCCCCTTCGCCTTTCTTTAGCTTATTAATGGTGTATTAAATAAAGTACAAGAAACTATTGACCATTATGCAGTTAGATTAGCATAGGATACCATTTCTGGTTTTTCATCGAAATATAATAATGCATTATACATTTATACATATATTATACGTTTATAACAATATTATAAAAATATGCTAATATTATTAAAATAAGATCCTACCCATTCGTTTCAATATACGTACGTAATTCAACGGAAAATTTAATAAAGGGCGCCTCCTTTATTTTTTCCTTTTTGTGCATAATGGAAAAACATGGCGGTAGTTGTTGTACGTATACAATAAATAATAAACCTACAATATTATCATCATTATTATTGTGCGAGCAGGAATCGTATAATAATAAGACGCGTGCCCGGTCACCAAATACTTCATACGCGTTACACACCTGCTGTTAATAAGGTCGATTTCCCTAGACCCACGCCATATTGGCGAAAAAAAATTCAAAATTGCATTATAACAGGGCTGGGAAAATAAACTTACTGTTATTATGCCATCTGACTCCATTCTTACTCTGGATAAAAAATACTTTTCACTGGTGCAACAAAAATAATAATCAATTTATATACTAATCATAACGCCATAAAAATCAAGATTTGATAATTTGTTATTTAATTATTATGTAGTCGCTCCATGATAATATGGTTATAATAATATCACAGATATATTTTATAATAAACTAGATACTGGTGATCGAGATCGTAGTGTGAACAACAATTATAATACTCAAAAGCTTAGAGACAATAGTATAATATAGGAATTATAACGAATTAGTGTGTAACCGAATCGAAGGCAAGACAAGGAATAATCGGCAAAGATCGAATTAAAATTGAATTTCGACGAAAAAAGCATTTGCGTATCATATCTTGTAGGTTCTAAACTAGATTTCCGAGTGGTTTAGACAAATTATGCACACAAAATATATGACATGATGTATTTTACAATTTTTTTTTATAAATAATGATGTCGGGTGTCTACTGTACACCTGTATTATTACATAGTATCAGTACCACTGACCAGTAACCAGGAAATCTGAGGTATTTGCAGTATCGTTGCACGATTGGTTATATCACAATAAACACGTTTGTCATCCACTCATCAATTTGGACGTTTGAAGTGGCGAAGAACAATAAAACTGTCTCGTGATAATAAATTACTACATTATCAACTATACGTCTATACGTGGTACTTATCTTTATCGAATCGTTTACAAAGCTTTAACACGATTTTTTTTTTTGCATATTTATGCTAATCAAATAAACAATAGGAAGGTAAGTATACTTCATAGTTTCATCATAATATATTTGTAATACACAAGTTAAGCTAAAGGATTTTTTTTAGAATGTAAATACTTATTAAGTATAATATTC
The DNA here is from genome assembly GCF_001856785.1 of Myzus persicae. Lineage (NCBI taxonomy): Eukaryota > Metazoa > Arthropoda > Insecta > Hemiptera > Aphididae > Myzus > Myzus persicae. The sequence continues at coordinate 6,064 of NW_019104189.1, forward strand.
TCATATTTATTATTATTATTATTATTATTATTATTATTCCGTCATTACTTTGGATATGTAGCACTAAAACATCTAAAACGAGTAAAATGATGAAGTTTTTTAAAAATATAATGATTTGAATAAAGCAGTTGGTGTTGTGTGGATGAATCGTATATTCACGTATGTTCACGTGAACATCAACATTTGAGATTTCAGACAAATTGTTACAATATTATATTTTAACGATAATTTGACCTACAGTACAGGCAATTGCGCATTGTATGATAATAGTATTTAAAATTAAAAGTCAAAAAAGATTTTTTAAACAATGATATTTTAACAAGGCCGTACCTGGGGGAGGGGGTTTCAACCC
>NW_019104189.1:6430-98736 GCF_001856785.1 Myzus persicae
CCCCCCCCGAAATTAATTTCCAGTTACGGCCTTGTATTTTAACAGTACATGCAATATCATGATACTGCAATAATACTCATTATAGGAAAGACTGAGTTTGTAAATTGTAAAAACCGTTCGTTATTCAACACACATTTCTAAATAATATATTATAATATTTTATAAATATAGACTAGATACCTCTCTTAAAACGAGAAAGTTTGTAGTAGTATATATCTATCTATCTTTATTTTTATATTCTGTTAGAATGTTTAGGAAAAACAAGTGATTGTGATCATTTTATAACGAAGAAGAAGAAGAAAATTATAAGTTTTACGAAATAAATGATGTTCTTCCCATTATAGGAAATTTTACATGAGTTCAACAATTTGTTAATAAAAATCTAGTAATACAAGGTAAACCATTAGCATAGTTGTATAAATTTACAGGCTTATTAGGACTGACAACAAACTTAAATTGTTTGCTTGGATAAAAATTGTTTCATATTAAGACAATAATAGTACATAGAAATATACAATAAACTATTTAAAACTATTTTACCTCCATGACATAAAATACTATACAAATTGCATTTTTTTTAAATAATAATATTAATTGTCCAAATAAAATGTGTTCATAATACATTATTGACGTTACTAATACCGTCGAACTTGATAAATTCAAAATTGTTGATACCTCGAACTTTTAGCTTCAACTTCTTAACCCAGTCCATGCCGTATTTTTAAATAGTGTATTAGAAAATCGTTAAAAAATTCTACACCTAAATATTTCATGGAGCACAATCGTGTTGCTTTTTTTATGTGAAAAGGGTAAAACGGGCACAATCGCGCTAATTTTCAGAGCACAATCGTGTTACACCCCGTGACCTGCTAGCTTAATAGTACCCATTGTTATACAGGTAGGAGAATGGTAAAAAAATTAATTAATTAAAAGAATACGCATTCAATATACGCATTAACATTAATATTTAACGTCCTCACACAGAACAATTATTTCCTTGTAGAAATACGATTAAATAATTTCGTAAATAATAGTTTGTACCAGAATAATCTAACGTTTAGAGGTTTGTGGTATTGCGTCGTGCATTATTTGGCAGGTACCGTATATAATATATTATATAATATAATGTGCGCACATTTATATACAATTCACATACTTATACATTAGATAAATTGCTCACATATCCGTCGAAAATCTTAAAGCCGTCCTGGTTCGTTATCGAGTTACGACTTACGTGACGATAAACTAAAAACTCCCCGTCGTTTCAAGGCCATCATCACGCGTTTACGTAACAATATTATTTTTTAAATATTATTTTAGAATTCGTTTTACAATATTCAGCGACGAAGGCTGCGATACGGTAAACACGGCGTAAAATGTATTATTATTATACTGGTGGTCGATAATACGCATTATGAACCCTATATAATATACACGATATACGATATACGTACTTACGACCTACAGGCATTACATCGGCGTATAGTTAAGTAAATGACACGGGTGAGGAGATATAAGATGATATATTCCACACCTCGATATCTGCACCGAATAGAATCAAGCAATTGACAAGAAAAATAATGGACATTCTAATAAACTTTCGTCAATTTTGAATTTTTTTAGATACTAATTAGTAATTAGATACTATATTATAGTTGATTATCCTAATCATTGGCGTCCCGTTAAATTTTACCCAAATTTCTATACAAAATTATAACAATATATTATTTTAATGGACGAAAATTCCGGGGACCGGGTAGTATAATATATCTATATTTTTTAATAAACTTCAAATAAATTCATATGCATATTAAAACAATATTAGGTACGTACTCTAATAATGGGTGAACCACGATAAAAAAATAAATAAATTCCAATCACAGGTATACTTATAATAAATAATATTTAGTCTTTGTAAAACAATATATGTATACCAACAAAACATTGTCATATTATATTATTTTGGACTTTTAAAAAATGTTTTGTGTGTTAAGGTGTGGTTGCAAATTATAAGTTTGCCTTCCCCAGGTTATTTCATGATTTGTTTACAAACATCTATGGTGTCTGCGGGTATCGACTACGCATGCGGAAATAATAATCGAGATTATTACATAAACTATTGGACGAGTAGGTAAACCGCACGTGGAAGCTTGTATAGTTGTATATTATATTATTATTTTATACTTATCATGGGGAAAGAATATTGCGCCCTTTAGTAGAGATAATAATATTCCGTCCATTATCTATATTAATATGTAAGTAGATATTAGTTTATATTGGCGCGGCGTGCAATATTTTAATATGACCTGCGGTTAATAAAATAGTAAAAGTTCGCGAGTAGGTATACTGAAAAGCAGGCTTTATTATCTAATATTAAAGTGACAATGTACCACAAATTATGTAATAATAGTATAGGTGCATACAAGTATGTAAGTATATACAAGGTGATTTGCAAAAAACATGCTAAACCCGAATTTTGAAATGTGAATTACCCTTTATCCCCGCTAGTTATTCAGATTCTGATTTTTGAAGTACACTTGGGGATTATAATTTCAATTATTTTTTTATATAATTTAAGAAGTATCGTGAGGCTATGTGCGATACCTACTATTTTTTTTTCAAATGTAACTACTCTTAATCCCTGCTAATAGTTAGGTAGACGACTTTTTAGAAATTTTCAATTATCTAAATAAAAATACAAACAAGTAGTTTTTGAGAAGTTTAACTTTGTGTGATAAGTCCTTAAAAATGGTTTTAAATAAATATCAAATTTATGCAATATTGAATCCAGCCTTTATTACATCCAGACAATTTTTATAATTTTAACAAATTATAAAATGTTGATAGATAAATATGAACTATTAATATTTTCAAATAATATCATAGTATCCATTACATACAAACATATTATAATGGAACTATTATCCTTTCGGGGTTAATCAGTGTTCGGAATGTTTACTAAAAAAGGAACTCGTTCAAGTTCACGTTCGTGTTTTTTTTTCAATAAACAAGTTCACGTCGACGTTTATTGAAAAAATAAATGCATTCACTGGGTCGTTTAATTTTTAAAATTTTCTTTATAATAGGAATTAAAATAAAAAAATATTATTATACAATATAATTAATCAATATATTTTAAACATTAAACATGTATTTTTTAAATGTTAAAGAAATTGAGTGTCTTAAAAATCGTTCAAATTAATTAAAATATAAACGTTGTTCAAGTTCACGTTTAATTTGAAAAAAATGTGAGACGTTCCCGTATTGTTAACTAAATGTGAGCTTGAACGTGTGAACGTGAGTTCATGAACGACATTCTTTCCAATACTGGTTTTAATACATCACAATTTCCAAAAAAAAATTCATTAATTATGAGCACGTTTTTATAGCCATACATGTTCCCAATCTGTGTGTGCAGTATTATTTCAGCATATCATATTATGTCTCCAAGCATAAACGGTGTATCTAAAAAAATATCAAATATAATGTTAGGGCAATTTTTATATTCACTTATAACGTAATATAAAATACATTGTCAGAGCATATTATTATATATTATAATAATAATAACAATAATAATAATAATAATAATAATAATAATAACAATAACAATAATAATAATAATAATAATAATAACAATAATAATAATTATGATATCGTAATCGCGTTAACTCATATATAATATATTATTATAACACTGCATAATGCATACGTTATAGTGCCATTAGAAATACATCAAAGAGAGATCAAAATTCCGTTAACCAAATGTACCTATATAGCCGTAAAGGTATTAACTACTAGCATGGATATTATTACGCGTTTTATTCAACGAGGCGCGCAATATCTATGTTGCATGCAAGCAATCCTTTTCTTTTGTCATTGTATCATTGATAGTGGTTTTTTTTCATGCTCAGGATTTACCGAATTGTATGAGATAAAATTGTCGAGGATCAAGTGAAAACCAACATAAATTCCACCGTTTTTGTTTCTCGAAATTTGACAGTACGTGTTTATATACATAATATATGAATATATATGTTAACGTCAATGAGATGATCTCGGAAGACCATATGTTATGGTCATTTTATACCAATACGAAAGGAGTTCGTTTTCTTATTTTATTATACTTCAAAAACGACCAGAACTAATATTCGCACGTGGTCAAAACGGCTGCAGTTTCCGTGCAATTTATCAGTGAGAAAAATTTAATTTTCCGATCTCTCCACGTTTTTTTGGGACTGGGATAGAGAGGTGTTGGTCGATGTCTACCTCTACGGCTCTTCTATCTGGCCAGATTGTGGGAAACATTTAATGATACGAAAGACAATACAGATAAACGTGATATTCTAATTGGAGTTTTCCAATGTTATATTTTAATGTTGTTCATAATAACATTAAATAAATAAAATGTAAAATACATAAACAATACAAAGTACACGCGTCTAATGCATCCAAATTGTCTTGAGTAGAAATGACTGCGACCCTTGACGCACGTCCAAATTATTTATATATACTCGTTGTACTGTGTTACACAGGACGTGGTTATGAAAGTACCCCGGGGTATCATATCCCCCCCCCCTTTGGATTATGTCTGTCATATAAAATATATGATAAGGCAATGATAGTTTATTTACCAGTACATAGTATGTAACGTGGTCTGAGAATAGTAAAAAATTTCATAAATTTCATATACCTCGTACCATTTATGTAATGTGATGGCTTGCTTAAAGCCTCGCCATTTATATCACTTAGTCCAGGTATGCATGTCACACATGTTATGAAAAAATGCTATTAGGGACTCACATTTTATGCTAAATGAATTTGTAAGTTTTTTTTTATCTAGAATTAGTTTTGACATGTTTGTAGGATTTGTAAGTTTGTTGCATTTTTGATATTTGTTAGGCTGCCAAGTGAATAGTTGAATAATAAACAGCTGTTTTGAGTAGTTGCATATATTATAGTAAAATTAATTATACAATATTATTTTACATGCTTAAATTTATTTATAGATCCACACTATTATTTTTAATTAGGATGAAATTGTCTGTTCTTAAATATCAGTAGTCGCTCAATACGGTTAACATCATAATAAAAAGTATGCGGCACAGCACCTGTCCATATATTTTCTATACACTATTTTGAAAAGGGTATCACATTTGATTACGATATTATATTAATTAAAATGTTATATCATAAAAATATTGATATCATAATATACCTACAAATATTATTCATTAACGTGTATTTCTAAATTTGTAATCAATAGGTACAAACTATATACAGGATGGGCCACTGCATTTTTAATTTTCCTTTGTTAACATTATGGAAAAGAGAAAATACGGTGTCCAATCATCTATACAAAATACAAATATACATTATACTCATTATGTACATGTATTTTATGTAAATAAATTTATTTTGTTTCCATAACGCACGTTATAATTGTATGCTTGTTAAGTAAATTACTGAAGAACTGATAAAAATAATTTTTATATTTTATTATTGTATTTGGTAGATGTTGAGGAAGGTTTTAGGCTACTTCATATCACTGAGGGTTATTGCAAAGTTCAGCGATTTGTAGGTACTTGATACTATTATTTACATTAATGTATATCCTATTAAGTTTGTACAAAATACTTTTGTAGCTTATATCTGCAGTATATCTGCAGTATGTCAAGTTTGTCAACGGTAACTGAACAATAGTTATTACGTGACTATAGTCTTGATGTGTCTCGTGATTGCTATTGAAAAATAATTTTGTACTGAATGTTCAATCAGTATTCGGATGTACTATTCAGTTGTGTTTCGTGGAAAACAGATTTTCAATTTTTTCTATTAATTTCTATCTCCAGTGATATTGGCGATTTGGCACCTCTTGCGAGTATCTAAATAATATAAGTGTAGACAATTTCACCAGTGCAAGTGCAAGTGTAAAATTGCGCAAATTTATACACTCACTAGATTATCTAGATTAAAACTGCATAACTTCAACAATCCTTTAGTTTATATTATGAATTATAAGTCAAGCGTAAAATAGTATGTAGATAATAGAGAGTTGTTTTATAACAGGACATGAACTTTGCTCAGTATTCTATAGAGTGCACCTGCATTCTGCACGGATGAATTCAGTGTGTGCTGAACTTCTGTGCGTTTTTTTTTTGTTTCCATTGGCCTTTTATCGAAATTGATTAATATTTTATTCATAATTAAAGATTATATTTTTGCAAACTAATGAAATAAAACCAAATATTATTGATAAGGAATATTTTATAATTAATAATTTATTTTATTTATATAATAAATTGGCTAAATATTTAACACTCGAGTTCGATAAAAGTTTACAATATAAATATTACATAACTTACTATTTACGTTTTTTGTGTTTTTTATTTATCTGAAAGTATAATTAAAATCTATACCAGTTGTTGCATAATAATTAATTTTCATGACATGATTACAATAGCAGAAATGACAGATGGGTTGGACCATCCTGGCATGGTGATTCGACTGCACTAGAGTAGGTCCCTCTGTTAGGAGTTTCGTTGATGATTTTGGAGAGCAAAACCTTTGATTAGTGGTTTTTGAGTTCTTTAGTGAAGTGAGATGAATAGTGATTTTTTTGCTAGTTGATTTAGTGTTTAGATTTTGAAGTCATTGTGAAGATTATTATTTGTTATCAAGTTAAACCACATTATAGAGGATACAATTTTAAGAAGACAAATGGATTGAAACGCCAGGAGCGTTCTGAAATTTGATAGTTTGGCCGAACTCCATTCTTGGATTTCATATGCCCAGGAGGGTCTTTTTCACTTTATTGGTAGTGAGTTTATAGGTAGTTAATAATTTAGATCGGATAAGAGGACGAAGCAGGTGGGGTCTGGAACTATCTGATTTTCATTTTCCTTACTTAAATTAATTAAAATAGGTACATTAAAAATAAAAAGTAGGTTCCTCATTGGATTCGAAATCACCAGTCTTAGAGGATCGTTGATCATACAGTAATAAAAAATATAAATTCGATCAGTGGACCAAGACAAACACTGAAGTACCTTTTCAGAAAAGATTTAGAACATATTGATTCAATTTTACAAATCAACTATCCACCAAGAAATCTTATACTCGCAGCACATAAACTATTTTAGAAAACAAAACAATTAAGTTGTCACTCATAACTATGTGCTTACACTGATTAAATAATAAACCCAATGTCCTAAACCATTGAGTAAATTGGTAAAGATTAGCTTGAAGTATCCGACAATCATCAACAGAATACACATGTGCATAAACTGTAACGTCTTCTGAAAAAAAAAAAGAATCAGGAAGTGACGTAAAACATGATGAACACTGTTAATAAATATAAAGAACTATAGGAAAGACAGATAACCTAATAGAAAATTCCTAGATGATATTATTTCATCATCAATATATCAGTCTAGTTTATGATAAATAGTTCTCGTACAGTCGTACCTTCGGACATCCAATACATGCCTTATATTTTCTTTAAAAGATAATCAAAGGTATATAATGCCAATAAGTATATAGAAATATTTTTCATGGACCACGATTTCGACGGACCGTTTAATTTTAATATTGAATTGATTATAACAAAACAAGTATCTGCACTACTTTTACTGATGAAAACAAAAGAAAATTTAATTCAATTGAGAAATAAAATATACCATATGATATAATTGATATATTTTACGTTTATAAGCAAATAGGTAGTATAATGTTTTTCGTCAAAATTCCCAAGATTGTATCTTATTTTTCATCACAAATTACGATACCATTAAACATAGATTATAATTATACATTATTTTCTTATAGATAGCTAATAAAAGGGTCTTTATTTCGTATTTATTCGTCACAAATAAAAACTAACAATGAAAAATGTACATGTACCTATGGTATTTTATTAAATTTCAAACAATACGTTCAAGTAAGATAACTGTGTTGTCCTATTAAATATAATTTCAAGGGTGAAATAAAGTACATCGATACAATTAAATTTGGCAACAAATCACGTTCGATCAACTTTAATACGCGTTTGTTCATGGAAATGTATCGTTCGAACTTGAAATCGTTAACCCACTTTCCAAATTCTATTATTTGACAAAGAAAATACACTGACAACCAGTCATTGTCTAATAAATCGGCATTTGAAAAACAATCCATGTTAATTTTTTTTTTTATCGCTAACATGGATTATTGTCTTTTATTTTGTCCGCAAGATATTTTAGATAAACATAAATGGTGCAGTACATAAACTGTGTACCAAATCCTATACAAATTACTTTGTTAATAAGTCAACTCGAACGTTTATTTTTAATAATTTCATAACTTTTTAATATTTTCTGTATACAAAAAATATACCACCGTATTTTATTATAATCTGTATATTGATAGTAATTTCAACGAAACTTTTTTTTGCACTGACACTGACAAATCGTACGAACCATAAACTGATTTCAATGCTTGTGAGTTGTGACACACATAATGTGAGTGTGTGCGATGATGTAAAAAAAAAAAGATATCAAGGCCGGCGTTGAATGTGAACATTTTCAATTTCAATTATTTTTATTTTAAATTTTTATTGATCAAACTCATCCGATATTATAGTTGTGTGTCTCGGTTATTATTCTATCTGTAAAAATCATTCGGAAACCAGAAGCCGTTTGTGTCGGAGTATCGCAAATAATAATATTTTCTTAAATACAGAATATTCATATTCTGAAGTCGTATTCATTTTTTTCTTTCTAATATTTCATTCTTTATAAGAAAATTCACCCCTCCAGGTAAGTATAATATAGAAGCAATATCTGAATGATATATCAATATAATATATGTAGCTATACCCAAGAGAAAACTGTTTGAATTTTACCAAATTTGAGTGCACATATTCATGTATTTCATTTCATCCCTATATGTCCATTGTACACAATATATATATTTCATATATTCACGTTATTAATATCACTCGGTCGGGAACCTGGGATGGGTGGGATATCCACGAGATATTATTTTGAAAAACTATTGACCGACATAGCAAAAGTTTAGTTTATAGACCCCTGATGTGTCAACTTTTTTTTAAAGATAAGATAATATTGTGTTAATACAATTAAAGAACAACAACAGTTGAATAGTTTTCATAATGAACATAATATGAAGTTAAATTATATTATGTCAAAATACCAACTACCCTTGTATATTATAATACACAATACATATAATATGATAAAATGCTAGTAAAAATGTTGATACATCTAAATAGATATCTGTTTTATGATTTTGATTGTTGTGATAATTTTTTCAAATATTTCTGATAAGTTCACCTCTTTTCTTAGAAAAAAATACGTTAGGATTAGGTAAAAGGTTAGGTTACGTTATACTCATTATAAATTTAATGGATAGATATATTATATTAATGCTTTTAGTCCTATGGGTCCACTTGGAGCTCACTAAGATCGATATGATGGGCATTTGAAAGTTTCGTATTGTCATCACATTCCACAATACAACCATTAACTAAAATCATAATAATGTATAATATATATATATATATATATTATATTAAAATATTAAATAAAATGAAACGAGTTTAGCTTCAGCATTGGCCTAAATAATTCAATTACATATTTAAAGCAGCTATCGGATTGGCTGTTTTAAATATAAATCAAAAATATTCAACATCATTGTCACGCTCACAATAGGGTTGTTCATTTTAATTTATAAATAACAACAATGATGTTATTAAAAGGTAGGTACCGAACAATTTAATTAGAAATTCACCCATTCCTGTCTTCACGGATCGTGACGTTTTTAATTTAACCCGTAGTTAAAGTTTTATATTTTCCTCTAATTAAGAAGAAGGAAAATTTAGTACTGTAAGTACATAATATAACGATCCACTTTTTGACCTTTCATCTTTTTAATTTCTGTCTGTGAACATTAAAAATGTTTTTATGAGTAACAGATACCACACAATCATCTGGAAGCTAAATTCTCAGAATCCAAAAAAAAAAATACATAATTAATTTATCTAAAAAATTAAAAATTTTATGGTTAAAATATATTCATAATTAATTGCTTATTAAATGTTTATTTTTCACGATATTCTATAATATTAATTTATCTATCTATATCTACGCATAAGTATTTTTATTATTAATAAATAATGCTATTACGCCGCAATCCTAATATATACTCACTTTTGGACCGCACGCACGAATCTATGCTCTGTTGCTTATACTATTTTCCTTCTAAAACGAAGCATCTCGTTTTAGTTATTAATATTATTTATTATAATAAAGTATTATTATGAAACAGTGCAAATACCACGAGCCCATCCATAACTAATCTGCAACCAGATAAAATTTCGGCACACAGACAGATGTCGTTTAATCAGTCGAATACTAATAAAAATACCCATAATGTTCCACCGATTATTATACTAAAAAATCAATCAATTAATAAATTCGATAATGAATATTTATTATCTTCTTTTTTTTTTTTTTTTAACGAGAAATATACAGTCTGTACCCTTGGGCACAATGAGAATATGTGATATTATATTTTGTACATGAAAACGCGAAAGAAGAAACCGTCCAGTGGAAGCACTACCTATTTGTTTATCAGTATTTTTTTTAATTTTAGTTTAATTCATTAATTTAGGTATCTCCACATCAACTTAAATTATTATCCAAAAACTTAAAGCATCATCACTCCGTTACATCTACTTCTCTAAATCCATCTAATGAACGAACAAAAAAATACTCACCCTATTCGGATCACGATAAAGTTTCATTAAACCAAGCTGACCAAACAAATACGAACATAAAAATTAAGACCAAGGTAAAATAGTACCATTCTACTACCTGCGCTTGCCTCTCAAGATCACAAAAAGTCATATCTCTGCTTAATCCATTGCCGGCAGTCCTTTTTTCAAACATTACTATACGTCTATACTACATGCTTATTATTTTTTTATGTATTTAAATACTCGAATACACAACTGTGGATATTTGGTTAAATTAGTTTCGACTAAATGGCTAAAATTATAAAAATTATAAATGCAAGAATAATAATTAGCCATTATTTACCTATAGGTACCTATTATTCAATTAGGTATTGTTATTTTTATCCTTGATATTCGTCATATCCTATGGATAACAATTGTATAAATAATATTCGTAAAAACATAATTTATTGGTAAAAGCATACAGTACTTTTTATTTAGCTTATCTTAAAATGTAATATAATCATCCCTCCACTTCTTGTTCTTTCTTAATTTGGACCTATCCCTGTAGAATGATGATTGATGATTAATATATACATAGATAAATACAAATTAAACATTTACAAACATAGCTTACACATATATTTGGACTTTATTTTATCACGAATCAATACAATTTTTTTTATTCATAAATCATACCTAACAATGCTTTTATCACAAATCATATAATAATATAAATACCTAATGCATATTACTTATTTAAACACTATTAACTCCTATTAATAGGACAAACCAATAAACTCAATTTTATATTAAATATAATCGATACAATAGTGAATTTGTATCATCTATAAATTATATGAGTAGTTTGGTTTACAAAATAAGAGATTATTTAACAATTACTATTGTTCTTTGAGTGCTTGTGCGGACATGCAGAGTCTTGCATACGGCATATTTACATATTCATAACATCTTATGATAAATGGTAGATAATGTTATTATATTGATTGTATTAGATATAATATGTTTTTCGATAATTTCTATAATAATAACTATGAACATACCGAATTTGCATTGCAATACGAGTATTATATTTGAATATAATTCCTAAAATAAATGTTAGACACAATATACCTATTCAAAATTGAATTTTGATGTACCTCATCATGTCTAGATCAAAAATATTAAAATATTTGGATCATAAATCTTGACATTGATAAAATATACATCAATTATTATAATGCGAATTATGCATGTCTAATGATAGAACATATATATTTATCTAATTCAGTGTAATTGAATAGTATAGTTATTTAATCAATTAAGTATATAGATTGTAAGTATTATAGAACCTTATAACATACCTAATAATATTCATTTAGGTATTATGTCATATCCCGATAGTGATTATCCTACCCAAGGACAGTTGTAATAATAATTATAATGATTTATAATATTTTTGCTAGAATTGAAATTGTTCACTTAAAAAAAAATATATTTTGTATGTTTGTATTTATTTGATATTTTTAATGCTTAGGCAAGAATTGCATCATTGTTTAAACTAGTTTTTGAATCTGTAGACTTTTTTAGTGGCTAAAGTGAATCGAGCTAAGTACCTATTGATTTTAAGATATATGTGTTTTATTTTCAGGAAGGATTATTTTCCAGTGAAAAAATGGATAAACATTTAACAACTCTATAAATAGATTGGATATCGGATACTGCAGATGGTATTGAAAACATGCAACTTTTCAAAATCAGAAATTAGGAAATTAGTTAGTGAGGTAATATAGTTAATTATTAAAATGTTACTAATTAGATCTCAAATATTCAAAATAATTTTCAAATTTAATGATCTATCATTGTGCCACAATGAATTGTTTTAGCTAAGTACCTACATAGTTCGTTAGGTATATTAAATTTAATATGCATCAAACTGTAGAGTTCAATATGAGATACATATCGGTGTGTTATGTTTGTCATAATGATAATGATAAGTGATTTCAGTCTTCAAGATAGATTATTGAAACAATTCTGATCACGTAGAACTTGGATAGTCGACCGAAGATTCAATTCGATTCGATTTTAGTCTATCCCGAAAGGAATTTTATAGTTAAATATATTTTAATCAATAACATTTTTCAGTAACTATTTGTTTATTTTAAATTTAGACACACGACTTGAAATCATAGTTTTTACCTATATAATAATGTATTGAAAGCCGTAATTATTTCACAGTAACCAGTACGATTAAACGGGCTATGCGCACGTTATCAATATTATTCGAAATATTTAAATTATATTTTTTTAAGTGTATTACGCAGTGGAATAAATATAATATCTTAATGAGCTATTGCCTCGAAATTAAAAGATATATTATTTTTTGGATTTCATCACGTACCTATTATATGATAATGACATGTATGGCTGTTATTTTAATTTTAAACTTGAAAATAAGATCGTCGAATAACCATCGAATATGATCATGTGGGTAATTTTAATACGGTGTTTTCTTTGCTGACGGCAATACGTCTTGCCAAATACCTATGATAATAACTAACCTAGCTCAACCTGATGTATAACACAACGAAATTCACTGTGCAATCATTTTAATAGTATTTTTTTACGTGTCTCTGCTGCTGCTACATTTGAATGTCATATTAATTTATTATCAGCGTTGGTTATGACTGCTTGATATGTATATATGTATGTAAGCGTGTCGAAAACGTCATCTGCTGAGAAAAGGTGGGACTCATACTCTTATAGGCTCAAAAAAGTGTCAGTTTCGCATCAGTGCTACATTTTAGCTGATGGGTTTAAAATGTATATAGGGATGTCCCAAATTTCCTCAAACGTATTTTTCAAAATATAAAAATGTATGACATAAAAATATTTAACTACGACGTTTTAGAAAAAACAACGTATCAAAAGTCTTATGGTATGTGATATTTTCGTTCGTTTTAGATAGTCTGTCATCACAGAATCCATAGGTGTAGATCACGGTATTTTTAATAACTGGTGTCTGGTTCAAACAATAGCATTACTCAGTCAACATTTAGAATACAAACCGTTAGTAATTGTGGACTACACACTAGATATGATATATTATATTTGTGCCACGGTGACCTGCCATAGGTGTAGCGTGATGAATTTATGGGGGGAGGGGGCTAAAAGGAATAATTTATATTGGTAGCTTATGAAACGAAAAATTTGTATCAATTAATTATAATAATATCATCGGCATATTATGAGAGAATAAGTGTTAGGAAAAGTTAACGAATGCAAAATTGGTATCGAGTAAACATTGAATAGTAGAGGAGAGAGGACTGAACACCTTGGGAATGCATTTATAGTTAGTCTATAATTGGAAGATCTGGAGGGAGAGAAGAATGGTAGAGAGATCATTATGAGAATGCAAAGCTGAAATTAAATTGTAGACAGAATGATATTTAATAATGTAAGTCAAAAAACTGAGTGACTAGAACATAGAGATGGTCATATATGAACTGAATCTAAAGCTCTTTTCATGTCTACAAAGACTTAAGGTTAAGGACTTAACTATGACTTAACTATTTTTAAAAAAGATTTATTTTACATATAAATAGTTTCCATTAATTCATTTTTTAAATAATTTGTTGTTTTTCATAACAGGAGAGCTACCTTTCTCTCCCAATATCACGTTTTGTTCAGGTCAAATACAAACAAGTTTTTCCATAACTATAATGGCCATTATGGGGCCTATGTCACCACCATGCAAAGGCTCCCAAAATGCTTCTTCAAAACTGTAATTGCTGATTTTACTGATTTTAACCCGACATGTCATAATAGCCTAAGGTTATAGCTTATAAGTATACTAGTATATATCATGGCACGAAGTATGAATATATTTATTAATAAACAACTTTTGATTTATGAGACTTTGTAGAAATAGTGTTCCTACACTCCTATACATGAAAACATTATCTCCGGCTTTTCATTAGGTAGGTAGCTTATATAAAGACGGTTGATGTCAAACGCTGATATGAACTCTACTTTGAATTAATAATTAATTTAAATTTAGGCACGTAATATTTATATTGAAAACTTTAATTCTACACCGCCCTTCATGTATTAAGGGATTAGCGGAAAAATATTTATAAAATTGAATACAAATTGTAATGTTAGAATAATAAAAATGTAGTCATTTTACCCTCGCCTCGACTTATGAAATAATGAAGACCCGTATACATTATACAACCTTCAATATCTTTACTCTTCGTTATTTGTTATAATTTATGATAAAGAAACATAAAACAATATAAAGCATAATAAATCTCAGGAAAAATGTATTGTACATGGTGTTAATTAGGTATAGCTATGTGGCTGTGTGCATTAAAAAATATAGGTAAATGTTTCATTGCAAATTATATCTTCTTCGTCATAAATTCACAACACACATATAGACATTCGTTTTGTTTATAATAAATAATATATACAGAATAATTCATCAAACATAACCACCCCATTTTTCTTCAATAATACAGTTATTCGAAATCTGATTTTTGAAACTTTTTAAATATACTTAAAGATCATATTTTCAATTTTGTAAGTTTTTTTGTGCTTTTTAAAGAGTGCTCCGAAAATCAGAATTTGAATAAATTCATTATTAAAGAAAAATATTGTGATGAGCATACTTGGCGAAACATCCTGTATATATATTATATACACATAATTATATTAATATAGTATTATGGTTAATATACATAATAGTATACAATATTGTATTTATAATAATAAACAATATTGAATTCAGTAAAAAAATATTTTCAAATCAAAATAATACGTGTAAGATTAGTATGTTAAGTAACGAATAATTGTAGTGGTCTGAATAAATTTAAATCATTTCACAGTAGGTACAATAGGTACTATATATACATTATACATACTTGTCTAAAATTTATTTCTTCTTAATAAAACTAAATTTTTGATTTCCTAATCGAATGATTTAACATTTTTTTTAAATAATAATTCTTGTTAACAATTATTTTTAACCATTATGAATGTTAATGATATTTCACTGTTAATACTATTCATTTACAAACGATTATTGTTAAATAAGGTATATTGTTATAAAAAAATAGGTATATATAGTTATAATTGTTTTATTATGTTTATTACTTTATATTTACACATACTTTTTGCACTATGATTTATCCATTATTAGCATATTAGTAAAAGTGTTCTATCATGTTATCTTTATACAGATAGGTACTAAATATAGACAGCAAACTTTGATCACAATGTAACTTTTTTATTTACGTTTGAAATTCTCATTAAGCAGTTGTTTGTATATTTTTAATATTTTTTTTAATTTAAAGGGGGGCCGTACCGCTATGGATTATACAATTCATACCCTTACATTATATAGGATTACATAATTAAAATAAGAGATAAATTAATACTTATTTATAAATGGTTTATAGACTTGGGACAGTTTGTATATATAATTGATAATATAAATATTACACTTTTTTTTTATTCATAGCTTTCAGTTATAATGACTATTACAGCTCAACAGTTACACTATTTTCATAACATGATGACAAAATCTAAGAAAGAAATACTACTATCCAACAATTATTACATAGTATACATTATACATATTTATACATACAACTACATAGAGGCCCGAATTAAGGGCGGGGGGTGCATGGAACCAGGTTCACCGCGGAATCGAACAATAGTACCCAGTAACGGTTAGTACTTTTTCTATAATATAATAGTATAAAAGTATACAACACATTCCGGACAATTTATGTTATAAGGCAATTGGTCCATTTTCAAACCCCCTCAACACAATTTCTTACCTCAAAACATTTGCAATGTATAGGCTTACACTGTTATAGCATTATATAATGTAAAAATGAAAAAAAGCTAAGTAATAACTTTTGTAATTTATGTTAAACTGAAATTTTGGATATAATAAATGACAATGAAATAATTAAAGAGCTTACTTCCAAAATTAAGAAAAAATTATTTGTAAAAAGAAAATGTTTGTGTTTGAAAACTATCTAAATATAATTAATTTTATCTCTACAATATATTTATTCGTGGATTAGGTACCAATGTCTTGATTAAATATTTGTATGAGTCCTTAAAAATGTTTAGCACTGATCCGTAAGTTATCTTAAACCGGGATTGGCTGCATAGGTATTTCGTACATTACGCAAATTAAATTACGAGTATTTTTCATTGCGTTTCAATATTTCTGTTGGATGTTAAACAAATTAAACTTTTACAAATAGTTTTTTCTTACGAAGTAAAAATGTACAAAGTAGATTTGTAGACTGTAGCCATATAAATGGCTTGGGGCGGTTGTATTTTCATTTGGCCTGAGTTCATTTTTGTAAATCTAGCGTCACTGCCCCTTTGTGTGATTGTATTGTTATTAACGCTATTCAACAATGCAGGTACCTATATTATGAAAACATTAGAATAATATAATCAAATATGAGATATAACTATCAAATATTAATACTACCTATGTATTGTAATAAGAAATAGATAAATATAAATATTGTTTTCATTCCTTTTGTAGTTTTACTGTAGGTAATCGAGATAAAATCTTAACTAAAATAAACGTGGACTGTGGTCTAAACCATGGAAAATAAAATAAAATAAAATGTTTATAAAAATAACAATTATCGGACCTATGACGTTGAACACGGTAAATTATAATTCATACCTAATATAGTATATTTTATATCTTAATTATACATATATTAAATATTTTGAATAAAGCCAAACTGCTAATGAGATTAAAGTCTGATCTGTATAGTACTTTCATTCGAAAATGATGAATGACTTTACATAAGCATGTATACAGTATAGACTATGGAACTTCCTGGTATTAATACTGCAAATGGCGCCAATGTCGGTACTATAATGCTCTGAATATTATAACCAAGACTTTGAGTGGTGTTACAACCTACCTATTAAGTGTCGTAGTTACCTATACTATACCCAACTGCATCAAATATTAATGTTGTTAAATCAAACCGCAAACCATCCAGCCGTATTTTTAGTCAGACGCCCTTTGGTATACGTCATCATCATATCAAAAGAATGGTGGGTATGACGTGATTATTTTTGGTACAATTTCGATTTATTATTTCAAGGCCTGCCTTTTGGTGGCCCCGAAGTCCGTTTTTCCTTAGAGTACGCAAGTCCTGTACTCCTGTAGTCCTGTATAAATGGTAGTTCATATTAAAGCTTCAGTTTCTGTTTAGGTGCCTATATTATATGTTCGTTGTATAAAAGTCCAAATTATTGTTTTTAGGTGTCATCGTAGGTTTTTTCTATATTAGTTGTCATTTCGTTTACAGAATCCATAACAATTTTAATATATTTCGTTTTTTTTCATACATGAAGGATTTTTAAGAAAAATGTAATTATTAAAATACATGCAATTAATTACACGTAAGTTGCATACTTGTTGTGCACCTCTAATTTAATTTCTTTCATATAAATATATAATTTAATAATTGTTGATGTGCAATGGAATAATTAAAGCGTTAACGAGTGCCCCTAAAAAGTAAAAACTTAAATGAGAAAAGTTTTGTCGGTAGATATTCGTTAAAGTAGTGCATTATTATTGTATATTACGGTATAACTTAACATTTCACTCTCGTCCGCACGGATTTCATGGTAAATTGGGTGATTTTAATTCATGTTAATTTTAAAGCAAGTTTTAAGAGTGTAAGATATTACAATTATTTAATTCGTACAATTGTAAAAACCAAAGTCTAGCATTATGACAATATTTTATACAAAATCAAATTAATTAATTGTATTTAAAATTATTTTGTGTTGCAAATGTGTATGGTTATTATTATTTTTGTCAGCTTTTTTTTATTATATCACTCCTTTTAAAATCTATAAAAAAAAATAATAAGCCCCCCTTCGGATTAAAAATACCCAAGCACATCTCTGAATACTACAACACTTGTTCCAACACATAGGTAATAATTATAGTGAAACTATTTAGAAAAACATTAAAACCTGTAGAATTGTAGTTACAGTATAGTACTTCTACAGTATTGTATTATGAAGATTTTTTTATATTATAACGTGTAATCCATGTACTGTCATGTTTATTCATCGTTTTTTTTATATACATTATTTGTTGTACTTATGCGTAATGTACATAAAAAAGTTTTAAATAGCTGTACAGTTAATACATTGCGATATCCATACAACACTTGAGAGCTGAAGTACCACACTCGTCGTATGACAAAATCATGAAAATAGACAATAAAAATAAAAAACTACCCATATTATTATCACAGTCCTCAGTATTGTCTCATTGATTTAGCGAAACATTAATCAGGTATAATTCAGTTATAATTGTATAATCTATCAATTAATGAAAATGGTATGTAAGCGCACGTTTGCACTATTTCGACTTTTCGTGGTATACAGGGTGGTGTTTTACGGGGTTTCTGTTCAAATTTTGAGGGATTTTAAAAACCTTTGAGAATAAAAAATGTTTAATGTAACTTATACGGTTAATTATAAGTTTTACTTTATTGATGAATTTTTAAATTGGTATTTTGATGAAAAATGAATTCGCCTAAAAACATTTTTGCTCTCCAAAAACATATAGTTTAGTATGCCAGAAATCTTAAAAACCATGTGACTCCTTAGAATATCTAGGGGTTTTAGTGGATGACAATGTTCTCGTCCTGTATTTAGCATTACAATAATATGCTTAAAATTAAACGAAATACTTATCTTTGTTGTCATTTAATATTTATAAATGTCCCACATTTGAAAAACGCAAAATATTATTTTCAACTTAAATCTCTGGCATAAGGAAATCGTCAAAGCTCATAATATGTACTAAAAAAATCTGAAATATGTAGGTATATTGTATATTGAATGCTTTTAATATTTTATTAATATTCATTAGAGAGGTCACAAGTATGATATCTGCGGTGTAGTATGAGAGTATCTATTATAGTACCTATAATATTGTATTGTATTATAGTATTGCAATATTGTAAAATCTATTTATATTTTATTCAAAAATCAAAATGTTAGAATTTAGGTAAACATTAGAGTTTTTAAATACCTATTGGCTTCTACTAAATTTTGTTTCAGGTTTTGAGATGAAAAAACTTTTTTTTAAATATTGACCAACTGGAAACTAAAAAATACAACGCTTTAACTTCTTCTTTAGACAATATAATATTTAAAAAAATATGAATTTGCTTAGAAAATAATTTTTTTTTTCAAAATTAGTATCTGGTGTTTCAACTCTTCTTGGATGAGGCTAAATATTTGTAGACACAACAATTAATTCAATTTTTTAAAAAATCTTGTTATATTTTACTTGTCCGATAGACGGAAATGGTATATGTGGATTTTGCATCTTTTCTATGCCACTCAGCGGATGTTTGTACACACGGTGGTTTAATGTTTAAGAAATCATAAATTGTAGTAGTATCATACAGTCAGTCATATATATATTACTACTTACATAGCATTTAGCCACGTTTAAGAACTAAAAAACGAATAGCAAAGCATGCACAATATATTTTATTTATTATCTAAGTTATAAAATAATTATAGCTTCTAATAATTGCAAGCAGATTGATGTTTTCACAAAAATAAATTATAATATTTCTTGAGTTAATGCAGGGGTTTGATGGGGGTAAGCAATGTGGAAAAAATTTTGAATTTTCAACTACAAAATGCATACTAACAGATAAATGTTGTAAATGTTTACATATTTTAGCGTTGAGTTATTTATTTTTCCCTTCTATGTATCACAGATTTTTGGTAAATCTTAAACTTATTCTTTTTATTTTTTTATTTTTTTTTTGTTTAAAATATAAAATATAATATTTACCATCTGTATATAAAAAAAATACAATAAGCAAACATGAAAACAAAATATGACGGACAATAAGACCGCGAGTAAGGAAGCTATCCAGTGATAGGACCCATAGACGTGATCTTTTTATTTAAACAAAAATCATTAAAATATAATTAGATGTTAATTGGGTTAAACAAATGAAATCTAGGTATAGGTAGGTATCTAATTAATTTGTGGTGGTCAAGTCAACAAACAAGTTAATACTTTCTATATACGTCTATGCTTAAACTAATAATAATAATTTGTTTATTATTAAATACTTGAATTAGAGATAGTATTTTAGTACGTGTAACTTATGCTACCTATAAGTACTATTAAGTGAGTATGTAAATCACGCCACGTCTAAATATTAATATATAGGTAATGAGAAAACGAAATGTCAAAATATTATGTAAATAATCTGTGCCACATATTCAATTTAAATTGTTGGAATTTGCCTGATAATTTTACCGACCTCACATCAGTCATAGCACATAAGACGTAAATAAATAACATAAACTATTAATAACATGAACAGTATTGGATTATGAATAATATTACTGGTTTTTACTTATTTTATTAGAGCTGAAATATTACTCATTTATACACACTACACAGATACACAATGTACGTAAAAGTGAGTACAATTCTTGCATTTTTAATTGTACATTATGACGTACATTTAATAATTTTCTGGAAATGATTGATGAATAATTTAAAATACGTATTAATATGTTTTAAAAAAATGTATAACTAATTACTTTAAAGCGACCATTGTTATAGAGTAAAAATAAAGCAAATTAAAATTTTTGTAGGTACAATATTGCGCAGATAACTTAAATATGTCCTCTACCCACGCATTGTTGTCTCCGTCTTACACACGTTCGATATAGCAAATGTTCGTTCACTATAGTATCAAAAGTGTGCTGTTAGTTTTGATATTAGAGTGAATTGGCCTATTAGCAAACTTTTCGGCAAGAACATTATCTGTGCTTAAGCGTCGGCGATTCCTTAGATATTTTAATTTGCAAGATTGATATGGGTATGTGAAATATCACAAATTAAAAATGCTCATATCTTGCTTGGAAATTAAAATATTGAATAAAAGCTAACTCTTAAACACAAATGATATTCTTAATTAAAAGTTTGATAATTTGTCAGCTAACTCTATAATATTAAAACTAAAAACACACTATTGAAACTAGTGAACAAAAGTTTGCTGTGTTCTACGTTTATAAGACGAAATCTTAATGCTCTTTTGTTAAATTTTATGTGTGGCCCAAATTCCAGTCTTAAGAATTGGTTCAAACTACCAAAATTAATATTTGGATGTGACACAAATGACATTTCGTTTTTTTTTTTGATCAAATTACATCACAATACGCCCCTTAAGTGTATTAATACTAATAGATCTAATACAAAAAATAATAATAGCTTAAAGTCTTAAAATCAATTACGTGTTTAAAAAAATTAAAATCTCATCTAAAGCAACAAGTCACAAACAATTTATTTATTTATTTATTTATTCATATGTATGAACGGGCTATAAGCCCAATAGTACAACACAATTTGTAGTAATGAATATGAATATTATAACAATAAATAGGTAAACGCCAAACAATACGGCGATTATAAACAAATAAAAAAAAAAAAATTAAACAAAGGTAAAAACAGTAATAAATAATAACAGATTAAGTACTAAAAAACAAAAAAAAATTAATAATCCTTTATTTTAATTCAAAAATGTTATTAGAAAAATAACATAAAACTTATGGTAGAATAATATTTTAACATTTTAAAAGGCAATATGTACATCCAATATTTACATTATTTAGAAAAATAGTCTTCTGATGTTGAATCTTACATAAAATAACACACGCAGGTATACAGGAATTTACTATACGTGTATAACGATCATAAAAAAGGTAAAACATTAATGCTGGACAGAAGACTGCTGCAGCCGATTCCTTCTGACCAAATAGCTGGTATATCGTATTGTGTTGTTGGGAATTATTATTTTAAAATGTCGCCGTTTATCAACCGGTTTACAAACCGGTTACATCAGTATATACAAAGTATATTATATAAACAATCGTCTCTTTTAATAAATTTTAATAAAATGCATGTTATCATAACAATAAAAATAATTCATCGAAACAAGTTTCAAAAAAGACCGACAACAATTGCGCTCGATTTACACCACGTGTCGTTTTACTGTAAATTTACGAACGAGGCTGCAGCCTGTTCGCCGTGTAAAGGCAAGATAAATCGCAATCAAACGGCATAATAATATACACGCGTACAAGATTCGTTGGCGTGCGGCCTCTCGGGTATTTACATACAACAACAATATTTATAATCGAATGGCATTTACCATATAATTTATATGTACTATCATATACGATATGCATACCGTATTATACTGTTTAGTGTTTACTGCTGAAATAATATATAAATATGGTGGTCGTATCGTAGGCACATAGGCATGACGTAGGTACCTAACTACATATCGTAAGCGGTGCTGACACGCGTTCGCCGTACACGTATTTATGTATTATTATTCAAGTACCTCACTGTCCTGTGTAAAATGCATTAGATGGGTATAAGGTGCATAAATATTGTGTGCGATAACCGCAACCGTAACAATATATTATGTGCATATAATATTGTAATAAAATATATCAACCAGCGCGACCGTTCGAATTCTGTCCAGTCGGGTATCGTGCAAGTTCAGTCTTGTCAGCTGTATCGCGGGGTATATATGGTATAAACCATAAACCTATATAAACAGTCTAGTATAAAGACCACTGTTTTGTTCACCCAGAATATGCGTTCGGAATAACGGCAGAAAAAGAATTCAGAATGCATATTCAATTACCTAATTTTATTTTTCTAGAACTTTTCTAAATATTTATACGAATTAAATGCCCCAAAAAAAATATTCTTATATTTGTTTACATTTAATGTTCAATATTTCAATAAGATCATCAGTCATCACATTTCATTCTCCTACCCATCTTGACCAATCCTCCATGATTTCATGTAACAATTAATTTATGTTTACAATAGGTAGGTAGTATAGGTACTAAAATATGGATAATATCCTGTAAATTATTATCTACTTCTTCAGAATTATAATATAAAAAAATCTATTCATCTTAAATTTTTTTTTTAAGTATTGTAAATGTATAAATGCAGAGTTTCGTAAATTTATATAATTATAATATAAAGTAGAAAGTGAATTTTAGTTCGCCATCACTCAACGTTAAAACTAGTGAAACGATCTTTCTGAATTTTTTCCGTAGATTTTCGTACGAATTTTACCCTATGATAATCCTCTCTAGCCACTGATGGGGTTTTAGTATGCACCAAATCGTCTAATTTATGGTCTCAAATAAACAAATTATGTCTTAAAACAAAATAAATACGAGTTTATTTTTAAAATTAATTTTAAAAAATGCATTTTTTATTGGCAATGGAGTGCACGAGTTAATTGTATTATATTTTATCATTTAGGCTAATCAAGCTATTCCATGTAAATATCGATTACTGTATATTACAGGTAAAGTTTAAAGCGGTTTATATTCTAAAAAAAATTTAGTAACTTAAATGTTATTTTTTCCATATATAATATTATACGAGCTGAAAGCTAGTGGCTTAATAAAAGGCAAATATCAGAGCTCACTTAGGGGTTTGTTGGCTTACGAAAAACGAATATTTGTTAGTTTGTATAGGGTTGTCATTAGTTACAGAAAATATGATACTTAGCATTTGATTGGATATATTGAGTTTGGTAGTAAAATCCACCCAAATGACTGTTTTGAGAATCTACGCAGTTCACATTGAATGGAGTTTAAGATGGTGTATATCTATGGGCAATTAATTTGTCACGGGTTATGCCGTGCAGGATCAGCAAGGTTAAGTATAAATTATTAAAAACAGAACGTTGAGGTATGGATAATTTTTATTTTGTCATGAAAAATAGCTACTCTCCATAATTGAATAGGAACTCAAATGTATGTGATCGAAGATTCGCAGCCCATAATATTTATCATAATTTTCTGGGGGGTGTTGACTAGTGGTCATTAGCGGCTATTTTCGACATAAAAATTTACCAACTGCCCTCAACCGAATGTATCAATATTGACCTCAACATATTATTATTATTTATTATATTATACACGATCGCAATACAGCTTACAGAAGAAAATAATACAATTTTAATAATATTAGTTAGTCATTATCACAACAAACAACATTTATGAATTAAACAGTATCTGATATTTTTGACAAATTTACGTTTACAATGTATGTTGCTTGTCATTATAAATACTGTTTGTATTGTTTTATTATATTACATTTTTTAAATGTTAAATACATGTTTTTTAGCTCCCTTGTTTTATAGGCTGGAGTGGTCTTGTAATCGAGTTTATAAAATGTTGAGAGAAACTGGTGCATTTTTCTCTGGGTAATTTGAGGAGATTCGATATAACGAAAAGTAACTTTGGGGAAACCGGTACATTACTCAATTACTATCGTTGCCTGGGTAGCCAGACGGTGTCAGGTAGGCAGATGTCAGTGAAGTTGGCCCCCCAACATTGTCCGATCAATTTCGGACCTGTGCCAATATTTTGCAAATAGTTTGCAATAATTTGCAAATCTATTTTCAGAATTTGCAAACTTCAACTTATGCTGTGGGAATCGTTTCAAAATTGGGGGGGCCAACTTCACGCAGCCCCCCCACATCGTCCGATCGACCTCGGACCGGTGCCAATATTTTGCAAATAGTTTGCAATAATTTGCAAACTCATTTTCAGAATTTGCAAATCACTCGCTGCCCCGCAAATTACATTTTAGAGTGGGGGGGCCAACTTCACGCAGCCCCCCCAACATCGTCCGATCGATCTCGGACCGGTGCCAAAATTTTGCAAATAGTTTGCAATAATTTGCAAACTCATTTTCAGAATTTGCAAATCACTCGCTGCCCCACAATTTACATTTTAGAGTGGGGGGGCCAACTTCACGCAGCCCCCCCACATCGTCCGATCGATCTCGGACCGGTGCCAATATTTTGCAAATAGTTTGCAATAATTTGCAAATTCAATTTCAGAATTTGCAAATCACTCGCTGCCCCGCAATTTCCATTTTAGTGTGGGGGGGCCAACCCTACCTGCGCACCGTAAGATGACAGACAGAGAACGACATTTATGATTGAATTTGTTTAAACATTTGTAACGATTTACCTACCTTAGTATTTGTACAAAAAGTAGGTCCCGAAAAAAAACTTTTTTAAAGTATAGGTATGATTTATAGTAGGTAAATTGTTATTAAATATACAAGGCTATGGGCAAGTTAACTATTTTTTTTAAACTCGTTAAGTTAAGTTAATATAGAAACAATGTAAGTTAAGTTATGTTTTAACTTAACTTAGCTTAAAATCAGTTACTTTTTTTCATACAATAATTAATAAGATGTACTCGTTAAATCAAAAAATTAATAAAAATGGCAAATAAAATCATTGTATTTTAATAATTTATAAAAAATATAATATTCAGAATAATTAGTAGGTAGAATTCTGTATATTAATTATTAACGAAAAATTTTCTATTTAGAAATGGCCAAAAACGGCTCAGAAATACTTTATAAAATTAATGTCGGTATATATAAAACTAATAAAAACATAATAATTAGTAAAATAATTAATATAATTTAAAAAAATCATATTTAAAAAAACATTAATAAGATTAATGAATACAATTTTCTACAATAAATGATTAAAAATGTAACAGCAATTTATCATTTTGAATCATTTCAAATATTATATTTAATACATATCTTTAGTCATTTTAATTTTTAGTTCTTATTAGTGTAGATCTTTTTATCAAGTACATATTTTATATTTAATAAATATTTTTAAATTTAATTCAGAATTTTTTTGAATATAAATTGTTTTATTAAGAATAGATTTTTTTTAAAATTTATTATTCAAATTTAGATTCCTTTTATGAAATACAGATTATTTTATCAAATTCAGATTTTCTTATTAAATGTAGATATTTTATTTAACAGTTTTTTTTTGAAGATTTTAATTTAACTATGAATTTTTATGTAATAAACTTTTTTATTAATTACCTTTGTTATATTTTTTATAGATAAAAAAAAAAATAGATTTTTTTAAGATTTTAATTCAATTTAGGTACAATTTTTGTAAAAATATAAATTGAATAAAAATCTTTTTGATGAAAAATTCATACATTAAAAGATATATAATTAAAAAAAATTATATTTAATAAAACTATTAATAAAAAAATTTTGATAAAACATAGTTAGAAAAATTCTGTTTCATAAAAAATATGTAATAAAAAATACAAAATTCATAAAAAAAATTGACTTTTGGTGGAAAAAATTATTGACAAAAATATGGAAATTGAATTAAAAACTATATGGTAAAAAATTCTTAATTTAAAAAATCTAGTTAAAAAAATTAAAATTAAACATTTTTTTAAAAAACTAATAAATTTTAATCATAAAAAAAATTTGTTTGGTAAAAAATCAAGAAAAAAATATGTATATTTTACAAAATTAACAAAAAAATTCCATTTTTGATTTAAAAATTAGTACTTTTCATCTATTTTTTTAACAGATTTTTTATTAATTTTTTGTTGATTTTTTTATTGATTTTTCAACGAAACTTTTTTTATTGAATTAAAATCTTAGTAAAAAATATGTTAAAAAATCGATAAAAAAATCATTTTATAAAGTACAAATTGTTTTTATCAAAAATGGATTTTTATTTTGTTAATATTGTATAATATACATATTTTTTTGTTAATTTTTTTATCAAACAGAAATTTTTTAAGATTAAATTTTATTATTTTTTTATTTATATTTTTTAATAAATTAAATTTTTTTTAAACTAGATTTTTTAAATTATGAATTTTTCACCATATATAGATTTTAATTCAATTTCCATTATTTTTATCATGTTAACATTTTTTTTATCAAAAATCGATTTTTTTTTTATTAATTTTGTATTTTTGTATTACATATTTTTTATTGATTTTTTATGAAACAGGTTTATTTTTAAATTTCAATTCAACAAAGATTTCTTATACAATATATATGTTTCTTCCAATATTTTTATTAGTTATTTTTTTTAAATTATGAATTTTTCATCAAACCGATTTATATTGAATTTTTATTTTTTACAAAAAATGTAAATTGAATTAAATTCTTTAATAAATTCTGTTTTATAAAAAATCATTGAAAAAAAATGTAATAAAAAATCTAAAATCAATAAAAAAAAACTATATTTGATAAAAAAAGGTACATTTTATATACAAACAGGTTTTTTTATTCATCTTAGTTATTTTTATTGAAATTTCGTACTGTGTAAAAAATCTATAAGTAAAAATAAAACATTTATACTAAACATTTATTAGCTTATAATTCTATAACCCATATTATGTTCCTACATATATAAAGTAAATAAAAGGAATTTTAAATTTTAAACTGAATTGCAAATGTTTGCAAATTATTTGCAAAATAATGGCATTATCTTGAAGCCGCTGGCCACATATAGGGGGGGGGGGCTATGAGAAGTTGCCCCCCTGTGTTATATTTTTTATACTAGACTGGGAATTCCAATATTTGTAAATATTAGTGAATTTTATTTCTACTGGCATGAAAATGTTTTGCAAATTTTTTAATCAGTGTTTCAAATTGTTACAATTAATTTTGCAAAAATATGGTACTAGTTTTGTAACGACACGATAAAGTCGGGGTGCCAACTTTACTCTCATACCAATACGCATTGTCAATAGTATCAATTAATAAACGCTTACATTTAAAAAGTGATTAAAAATTATGTTTTAAAGTGGAGGTTCCAAACTTCCAAGTTATTTAAGAAAAATGAACATCCCAAATATTTTTATTTCCTAAAATTCGTAATAATTTAGAAATTTTAGAACCAACATTTAATAATATTTATAATTTGTAATGGACCAAATCAAATAGTTTAAGTTAGTTTTTAAGTATTTTATCTATTCTATATTTTCTTAACCACCTTGTTGTATTTGTTTTTTCTTTAATCATCAAACAATTTATTTTTTTTTCCGATCGCCAGCCCCACCACACAAAAATATTGATATCTGTTAAAGTATGGAGTTGCAAATTACCAAAATGGCTTTGCAAATAGTTGCAAATAAGTTGCAAAATATTGGCATAGATTTGGTGATGATCGGGTGAAGTTAGGGAGTCAACTTCACAGACATAACTTAACTTACATTGTTTCTATATTAACTTAACTTAACGAGTTTAAAAAAAATAGTTAACTTGCCCATAGCCTTGTATATTTAATAACAATTTACCTACTATAAATCATACCTATACTTTAAAAAAGTTTTTTTTCGGGACCTACTTTTTGTACAAATACTAAGGTAGGTAAATCGTTACAAATGTTTAAACAAATTCAATCATAAATGTCGTTCTCTGTCTGTCATCTTACGGTGCGCAGGTAGGGTTGGCCCCCCCACACTAAAATGGAAATTGCGGGGCAGCGAGTGATTTGCAAATTCTGAAATTGAATTTGCAAATTATTGCAAACTATTTGCAAAATATTGGCACCGGTCCGAGATCGATCGGACGATGTGGGGGGGCTGCGTGAAGTTGGCCCCTTCAATTTTGAAACGATTCCCACAGCATAAGTTGAAGTTTGCAAATTCTGAAAATAGATTTGCAAATTATTGCAAACTATTTGCAAAATATTGGCACAGGTCCGAAATTGATCGGACAATGTTGGGGGGCCAACTTCACTGACATGGTAGGCAGTCAGTAATAGCCAGTACCATGTATAAATAACCAGGCGGCTCAGTATTCGGGCACACGTGTAGATACTGTAATATTATTATTATGCATTTTTATTCCGTGATAACTCGTGTGAGAAAGCACTCCCCGCCGGGCAATCGAGCGGGGGTTTATTTCTCGTAGTCGTCAGGTAATTACTATTGGACATTACCATAATACGTGCCATTATAATAATAATAATTATTATTATTATCATCGTCTTCTGCAAATCTTCGACGGTATCCCGTAAAAATCTTCCGACGGTCGGCCGGACCCGGACGCACACTGAACCGAACAAGAGCGCTCGCGCACACCGAAGCGATATGTTGTTATCTTTCGCGATAATACCTATACGCACATGTATATATATATATATATATTTACATATGAAATTTTTGTGTACACGCTTTTATTTGTTATTAAAATAGTATAATAATTTCTCGGCACGAATAATAATTTTATTAGAACAGTGATAACAATGACTATTATAGTACAATGATATACAAACAACAAATCGCATTAATACTGTAATAATCTATAGATTTCTACTGCTACACCTGTTAAAAATACCGCATTGAGCGCTCACTAATCGGGAACCGTCTGCGGGTTTTCTCGATCACTGTGCGTGTGTGTGTGTGTGTGTGTGTTAATCTAAGTGCAGTGTGTGTGTACGTGCGTGTGCGGACATCGAGTTTCGGACGGACGCGATTAGTACACCCGGTTTGTCGAGCGCGTCGACACTCGCCCGCGCGTCGATCGCCGAGTAGTACGTTATTGTAATTGTTATTATTTTCGAATTAAAATTGACGACAGCAAGTCCGTCAGTCGGTACACAATAGTCACCACTCGCCATCGCTTACGCGTCCAGTCCGCGGTGTGCGTGTGCGGCGCGAATAATATCTAGTATAGGTATATTATAATACAATAATAACGACGACAGTCGGTTGTCGACAACAGTAGATAGGTAGTATTATAATAGTTAATATAAAAGATCGTACGACCGGCGCGACTCGGACGATATTATTTACGATATAATAATCATATTATTATATTATTTTAAACTTTAAACCGTTCGCGCGCGCCCGTGTGTGTGTGTGTGTGTGCGTGTTTTGTTTTTATTTTTCACAAATCGATTCGTCGTTTCCAGCGTACGATCCATCATCCGCTGCAGCCGGCGGCACGCACAGACATCGTCACCGCCGAGAACATAATATTGTTATCATCGTGCCACGATAACTAAACGATTTTTAGTGGTCCATCGTCGCCACGCATTATATAAATCTTCGCACCGACCGGAACGACCACATCCTTCGAGCCCCGAGGAAACGAGGGCGCCGCCACCATGAAGTTCACACTCTCCGAATGGATAATATTGGCCGTGGTCGGGTCCGTGCACTTTTGTTGCGCCATTTGCATATCGTTGCAGGCGCCATTTTACCCCGAAGAGGTGAGTACACACAGCCCAAAACCCCACATTTACCACCTCCCTGACAATAACCCGTTGTACATACGATTTTCCTGAAGAACGCTAATAATCACACTGGCACTTATCGCACAACAGTATTCCCAAACATACACGATTCGGTTGAACGACGTTAATATTATTGAGTTGTACGCTTCGTGTAATATTATGTTAGTATAGATATAACGAGTCTCTGGTCGGGAGAACCCTAACCTTTTTCCACCTGAAAATAGATACACCTTTAGGGCGAGTTTCATATATTACAATGATACTGCTTTAGCGCTCGAAGAAAATAGACTGTTTGGGCTAGTATAATAAACTATATGTTATCGAACAAAACTAAATACATTATTGTTTTGTGCTTTCACGTGTTTAACACCCAACTACAGCAGTACAGCTGCTGTATAATAATAGATGTTTAATTGTGGTTATCGTGTTATAGGTAGAAATACAGTGTTTTATATCGTTTTAGCTATTTCAATTAAATTTAACAATGGTTATAAAATTTACAATGAGTAACAACAGTGTACGAAATTTTTCTTTATAGTTTCTATTCAAATACTGATTATCTAAAGTTTGTTCAAATGGGAAAGAAAATTCTACCGCCGTAACGGCTTACTATTTTCACCCACATGGTACTTGATCATCAGCAAAAGTTCGGCCAAACGGTGTACGAAAATTCGCTCAAATGGGGTACTGATTTAATGCGCAAACGGACTACTCCGATGTTAGGATATTATTATGTCTTGTGTTATATTATATTTTAATATTCTGTTATTTTTTCGCCATTATTTACCTGTTACCGTAAATTATAGGTACACGAGGGTTATCCGATAACAACAATGGACGTGATTAACCTCAAAATAATGATAAAGAACGGTTCGATCCACGTCTGTCCATGATGTGAAATTGTAGACTTAAATTTCATTTTCTTATGATTTAGTTTCCATTAGATCAGACGATTAGATTAAACGCCGACGATTTATACAAATTTGTACAAAATTATGAAATTTAAGACAATTTACACCTTACGCATTTCATTCATACATATTATTATTGTATAGTAATAATATTTATTGTTATAAAATTCAGGGGGTCTTCCTATAATATTATAAGAGTTTCCAAGTCTTCTGCGGAGTCTAAAAAGACGTTGAGATTTTTTTTGGTACGAATAATAATAGTATATGAACAATTATTGGAATCAATGATAGGAGCATGAAAAATAATTTCCGATAATGATTAGATGAATAATAATCGTGTAACTATCGTAAACTATTAATTAAATGTATTATTTACTATTTAGCGAATTTCATTGATACATGATAGTATAAACTCAACATATTGATAATTATAGAAAAACAAGATATAAGTATGTGTTTATTATAATATTTAAAAATCAAAGAATTATAAAAGATTATAAAATATTAATTAGGTATATTGCTTAAAAACTGTTGTTGGCAACTTATATTTTCTATTATAAAGAAAATAATATAACATAAATTATTTGTTTCTTCTGTAATGAGATCATAATAAAATAAATAACATTGTCTAGATATTATGTATAATTTATTTTTTCAACGAGCTCTGATCAAATGGATCATAATAAAATAGGCAAAATAGCTTATAGGTATCTATAATTAATGTACTTTACAATAACTATTCGCGTAAACAGATAATTTAAAGTTTAAATAATGTTTTTCAGTCACACGTCCAGTGTTTTTTTTCTCATAACATTATAATTTATATTTTATAGGTACCTATATTGTACACTGATTTATATCGGTATAAGCCACTTTAAGTTATATTCGTTATACACGTGGCGTTCAATATCGACATCACATGTTCCACATTTTTTAAATAATAATAATTATATTTTAAAATATGGTATAGTACTGTGGATTACTGCTTACTTGAAGAAGTGTAGGTATTATAATTTATAGACGAATTATTACGACGTAATGGTTTTATAATAAACACGTGTGATTTTTGTTTGTAATTTAGAACGCCGAATAAAAATAAACAAAAACGTCGGTTGATACTTACAAAATGTTATATCATAATATTGAACGCTGTTCCGCGTTCGATTAGGTACACATATGAATTTGCATTGTTCTCGACGGTCGTAAATGCGTTTTCTATTAAAAAAATATAAAATAATGTCGTCCTTGTGACGCATACTTAGCGTGTTGGGAGTTGGACGGCAGACGGCAATTTCATTCTAGTTTAATTTTTATCGTTTTTAAATTGAATCGTTAGTAAAAAAAACTAGTTCCGAGTCAAGTCGGGAGCATACAATTTTTTGAAGTTACGTTAAATATTCATTGTCATTATCATATCAATAAAATGTGTCTAACTGTTTTGTAGTTAATTAATCGTTTATAAATAATCTATTCATATATTTATCTATTTAAGTTCTTATAATGCAATAACATAATTAATTATCTTTTTATAACGAACTCAAGGCAAATTGTTTACTTGTAATCACAATTAAGTTACCTATAAGTTAATTTTTAAATATCCATATAATATAGTTGGTTTAGAAACTTGAGATACCTGTGGTTAGATCATTATAATTTTTTTTTAACTCAAATTTATTTGAAGACATTATGATGTATAACTAAACTTAAGTATTAATAATAAATCTATGACTGAATTTGAATTAATTAACTTTTGAGTTCGATTAAGTACACAATTTACCTAACTACTCTGTAATGTGTAATTCACTTTTTAAGTACCTACCTACTAGTTTTTAATCGAAATGTTCGAAGATACAATTAAAAATTAACGTATTCTTATGTACATAGTATTTATAGTATGAACTGAATAAATTGCATTATTATTACAATGCTAACTAACTTTGTAACTGTATTGTAATTTTTAATAATTATAATTAGTTTAATCGTCTAAAAACAAATTAAGAATAATTACAAACTTGAGGTATAGGTTGCGTATTTGTATAAAAAGTGTGTAAATTATGATTCTATAAACATTTGCTGAAAACGTTTGTTTTAAGAAATAACATCTTAAAATAACCTACCTGCATATTATTATAATATTTGATAATATTAATTTTAAAACTTATTTCGTCAAGATCAACTCGCTTTTCGTTAATAATATTTTCGAGGAGTACACAATTTATTTCGGTTATTTGATTGCACTTTTTCATATTGCAAATTTTCGAGCACACCAAATGTTTGAACAAGATATCAATAGAACAGTGGATGATGATAATTATTAATTTCGTAAATGTTTAAGTGTGGAGAGAAAAAATTATAATATTTAAGTACTATCATTTAGTTATTAATAAAACAATTTAAGTCGAATGTCTGTGGTTTGCTCATAGTAGTTAAAGTAAAATCAATAAGATAGAAATTCCAACGTTTGATAAAACTACGATAACGTCTTGCGTGTATATTGGTTCATAGTATTTTAAACAGAACAAATTAATATAAGTCATATTTTAACACGGAATCTTTTTTTTCAGTACCTACAGTGGTAATTTAGTTATTTTTAATTTGAACTACCAAATATTGTAAATTAAACGTTAATTGGATAACATTGATAAATTAATACCCACACAGCTATAGGTACACACTAATAATATTGGAACACATTAATTTATGCACAATTTAATAATTAACGGTATTATAATAATTTAATACTCATTGATTGCTATGATAATATGTACCTATGCGCATTACAGTTTTGCCCATTTAACAAAATATTCGTTTATCAGTATTTGCTCTTTCGTTGCTGAATCATAATCATAAATTGTAGTATAACAATTTCCATCCCTAATAAGTAATAAGTAATATATAAGAATGTACCATATGCCGTTACTATATGTAGGTATACTATCTAGAAATGTTGTACGGTTTCATTTAAGTTTTTAAGATATACGATTTGGACACGTGTATATTCACAAAATCGCTTAATCTCTCAATAAAATGAGTATCATAATGATAAAATATGATAATCATAATGACAATACCAGGTTACATATTACCTCTATCCGGTTCGTAATATAAATATATAGGTGTAATAATGGCAGTCGTATTATTATATTGTAACATCATTATTTTCATGAAAATGCGGATACGCGCCGAAACAATAATGCCCTCCATAAATCGTAATGATAATAATATTGCATAATAATTCACTGCAATATTATGTTTCAAGTTATTCATATTTTACTAGTAATGATTTTTAAATGTTTATTCCCGTTTATCGGGATGTGTGTTGTACAGTCGCGTGTGCAAATTAATATCACATAATATCCATTTTGCTTTGTCTGTGGTTTGTACAATATGCTCACTTATAGAGCATGATGTAATTATGTGGATTATTAATTTATTTGTTTAATTGTTTTTTATATTATTGTTAATTGTTATAAAATAGAGTGCAGACCATAAACGCTTTAAGCGTTGACGAAGGTCGTGTCCATATCAGACGCCAAAAACTAGTTACCTGTATTGTTGTGTATAGTGAGTCTGACTGTCTGAGTAGTGCTACTAAGTGTTTAGTGTACTGATCTATATCATACATACTTATAACTTAGGCATCATCAATAAGAAACAAAGACTTAGTAGTAAATTGCCATATTATAATAAATTAACTATAATATGATGAAACGATATTGTTCACATTTGATCAACACCTATAGGTTAAATAATATATTAATTAATATAATATAATATGTTTTGTGTTTTAGGCCGAGAAGAAAGGATGTACAGCTACAGAATACGGCTTCGTCTTCGGCAGCTTCGAACTGGTGGCATTCATTACGTCTCCAGTTTTTGGAAGCCTGGTAAGTAAATGGTTTATTTTTTGTACTGTTTCGGAAAATTGAAAAGAATATTGCATTCAAAAATATAATCACGTTTTAAATCAATATATTCCATTAAACTTTAAATTATTGTACCTATTGTACTGATACAAATCATGAAGTTATTGTTTATTATGTTATTACATGACAATAGCTGTTATGGTTAATTATAATATAAGTATATTTTGATATCTTATAACAGAGATGTGCAACTCAGAGTTACTAGACGGCAAATTTTTAGAACTTTGAAATCTAGATGGACAGAGCATAGATAGGTAACATTTTTAATGCAAAAATGGAAAATCAATAAACAATGTAAAGATGGAGATGGATATTTGTCAACAAGAAATTTTTTCCTAAAAGAACCCGTCAATCACTTTTGCAGATAAAAATGAATTTGTTTAACTCACATAAGTCTCATTAATGTAAGCATCTTTTCAATTTCAAGTGCAATTAGATTATTGTACGAATATATTGTCTACAAACAACGCGTAGTTTATAAATACAGATAAACGCTGAAATATTGTGAGAAGTACCTGATTTGAAAATGTAGCAAGGGCCAGAGAAATGAGGTTTGCAGGCCGCCAGTCACCCATCACCTCTGTTTTATAATAATATGTTTGAAGCCGAAAAGGTATACAAAATAAAAAGATGCAACAACTCTGAGAAGGGGAGTAGGGAGTAGGGAGTACTTTATGTTAAATAACGTTAAACCAATATTATGTAATATTATTTTCAAGTTCCGCTCAATATACGTTTTAAAAAATAAACTACTTTATACCTAGTGTCTACTGATGGTACATTAAACTCTAGACACGTACGCTGTACACGATATACATCTTAAGCGTATAGGTACACAAGGAATCGGGCTTACACGTTGGCCTACGTATTTTCTTGTATTTTACGACACTAAAACCACTAAAACGCAATCAGATAAACAAAATCGTTTTAATTTGTTAAATTACAGGCCTGTTGTGGCAAATATCAGGTTGGATATGCTTACATGATGATATGGCGAGTTATGTAGTTTTAAAATAAAGACCATAGTTTAGATTAAACAGTCGTTATACTCACATTCGACAATAGGTACTAATAATCACATAACAACGTTTGTAACTACTTTTGACGGCGCACCCGGGACCAAACTTTACCAGCAGAACACCCCCTCTATACACACTCATACTCACACCACGTACAGTTCAAACGGTCATAATATTAGCAGCGTTAGAACTATATTTCGATTTATACATATTATATTATAATTGAATTTTTTTCTCTAAATTCCCATACCATTATTATAAATGTATAAAACGTGTCGCTTTAATATTATTTTTTAATCACCGCGTCAACGGAATCAGTACTACTGAAATGCATTATATATTTGATATTTATCTATAACTTTATCGGTATTTGGCATAAGCAACGAACAATGATGAAGAGACGGAGATTAGAATGTTTATGAGAAAATTTTAAGTGGTCATGTTGAACGAGGTGGTATTGTATGTTTCAGACAGCATGATTGGTACTCGAGATACGGAAACGTTTTTTCTCTATAGAATCAAATATGGTTGATAAAAAAAAATATGGATCAAAGCGCTTAGAAA
The DNA here is from genome assembly GCF_001856785.1 of Myzus persicae. Lineage (NCBI taxonomy): Eukaryota > Metazoa > Arthropoda > Insecta > Hemiptera > Aphididae > Myzus > Myzus persicae. Next base: position 43,799 of record NW_019104189.1, read on the forward strand.
TGATATTACTACTTACCATAAGTGTACAGGATGATCCATTTAAGTGTACCCGCTCATTGTTTCGAAAATACTTTTTTTTACATAATTTGATGTAATTTCAAAACAACATTTTAGCAAAAAAACTATATTTTTTCTATTTTACTTTTTTGAATGACATCACGGATTTTTAATTTAATGTTCAAAAGCAAAATATTATTCGGAATATTCCAGTTTATATAATTAAATTTTGGACGATTAGTTAATCAGTTATTTAGGAATTTCAAGTTAGAAAGCTAAGTAGAGTGGCATAATAATTATGCGTACCTCGCTAAAAGTTGTCCACTACTCCGCTAATCTAAGCTTTTAATACTTATAATTAATGAATTGACTTGAATTTAATTTGTATAGATAAAATTACTCCGAATAATACTTAGCTTCGGAATATGAAAATTAAAACTGGTGCCATTCCAAAAAATAAAATAAATTAAAAACGATAACTATATAAAATAGTAACATAGGTATATATTGTTTTCGGAAATGGTATTTTGAAATGACATCAAATAATAAAAGAAAAATGTTTGAAATAATGAGTGTAGCCACTTAAATGGATCACCTTGTATATAAAATGTAGTAAAAACTATTTATAAATTATCTTTTATCATAAGAGTTCTTTATTTTTACGGAAAAGCTTGAACTGCAGTGGCACATTAAAAAAAACCCTTTGAGGTTCTTACCATCCATTGTCAAAAAATAAAAATAAAAAGATGATGCTATACCAGTTTGAATTTATTTGTAAATTTCGCTATTGTTTTGCATTTTTGCTAAAGATATAAGTAAAATCAAACTATGAACAAAAAATAGATCAAATATTTACACTTTAAAGGGGCTATCTTTCTCTTTTGAAACACAAATATTGAACGCTTGGTATTTAGGTAAAATAATATTATATAACAACGAAACGACACAAAAATTAAATTAAATTAATGCCTTCCAAATTCCTTTTTCATTTTTTTTTTCGAGCAATGTCATATTAAATTCCGTATCTAAAAAACATCACCTGTAGTTATTATACGTCATAACGTGTTCTTTTCTGCGTTGCATTTTACTTAATAATTACACATTTACATCTCGCCAATAAAAAAACATATTAAATTATTAAGATAAAATTCTATTCCTATATTATAATCATTAATCCGTCGATTGTATGAAAATTATATGTTAAATGCTGCAGTTCTATATATACATATATATAATAATATTCTTTATCGGCGTGAACGTGATGATAACCAAAAAACTTCTACCAATTGAACCATCTTATCGGGCTTAGGCCCATACAGTGTGCCTTATAAATGTGGAAAGACATATTTTCCCCAGTCGGTGACATTGTCGCGCTTTTGTCGTGACGGGTGGGTATGTTAAGTGTATGTATTTATATAATATGTAATATATAATGCATAACGGCAAAAGTGTGTGCTGTGTACAGTATGTACAGAAACTTGGCCAGATCGACATATATATATATATATATATATATCATATATTATCATGACATATTATCAAAAAAAATACCAATAATCCAATAATCCAAATTTAAATCTTACAGTTTGACTCATTTTTATTTAAAAAAAAATGTATTTCTCACGTTCTCAATTTTATATATTGTAAATATTTTACTTAATGTTTAAACATAAAATTTTAAAATCTGAGGAATTCGATTTGTTGCGTTATTGGGTTTTGAAGGCTATTGCACGTATTAAACTTTAATTCAATGATAAATTATTGTAAACGGTAAAACGATACTGAGTGAAAGGGATGAAATTGATCAGCATTTTTTTCTAAAGATAGTCATTAATTACTATCTTATACATTTATGTTATTAAATCTTTTATTTCTAGGTTGAGCTAATTTTCGCCAAAAAACATTATAATTTGCCTTAATTTGCAATGTTTTTTGGCAAAACTTATATGTCAATACTGACGTATCATAGAACGGTGTGATTGGTTTCGTGGTATGAAAAGTTTAAAGTTTCTACGAATAATATATTTTTATTATAACAAGAAAACTAAAATCGATTCAGTAATAAATCGTTATATTTTGTCGTTTTGATATCCAATCTCAAAAAAGTTAAACTTCAAAACGATTAAAAACAACAACATTTATTTTAAGTTTATTTTCGATATTTTATAATTGCTATAAATATAACTTATGAGGAACTTTATACTGCACTTTTTTTTTACTAAGGATAAAACTTTTTTAAATATGTATTGAAAAAAAATTTAATGATTAGAACATTATAATTGCTACAATATATACGTAAATAATATGAGTTAAAATATGTTTGAAAATCAAATATGCTTATAAAGAATTATATATAAAATAAATAATAGTTGAATGTGTCAAGTGAAGTTTCTAGAATTAATATTGTTGAAAATACAAAATAAATATTACTTAAACCATTTGTGGTATAGTCTATATATTTCACATTTTAATAATCAATTTAGTACACATTTGAATACCAAACAGTTAAAAACATAATTTTTGATAATTTGAAATAATATATTATTTCTAGAAAATACTTATACATAAATATTTGGTAAAATTTTTAAGTCTTTAAAGTTAGCTTTCTGATTATCATTATAATTAATTATATGACAATAAAACAAATCTGATGTTTAATTTTCTGTAAATATTTACAAGTGGTTTTTTGTTAGTTTTTCCCAATAATTAAGAATAATACTGGGATTGTATGAATTGTATGTCAAAAAATACAAAGTTGAATAAATTGTCTCTCAGAAACAACCTTCATAATTGAATATTAGAACAAATTTGATGCTCAAAATCGTATTCTGTTATGTAAATCCACGAACTTGTGTAAAATGTGTAATTTATCTTAATGATTATAAGTTATAACTTATAACAAATATCCTATACATTACTAGTTACTAGTTAGTTTAAAGCGAGTTATGAGCATTTTAAAATAGTAAATCGTTTGTACACCTTAAAATGCTCATTACTCGTTTTAAAATTGATGTATAGAAAAAACCTGTCATCGACTAGATAATATTCTTACTACTAAATTTGATTATAGGTCAATTTACTCTAAGATTAAATATGTCGGAGTTAAATTAATTATTCAGAACGTACAATGTGTTATGTTATGTTTTTGTAAGATTGACACAAAGCATGCGGTATGGCGTCGTTTTAAAGATTTTTTCAAATTTATCAAAAATACACAAAATGTAAAATATTTGTTTTTATAGACATTATATCTTTTAATTATGAAAAAACCTGCAGATATTTCAACAAAATTCAACGACTTTTCTTTTAACAATCTTAGTTATTATGTTGTAATTCAAACATGGCAATCATAGTGACTTGGAGATTTTGCCAATACATATATTATTATTTCAAATAGGTACACTATTCAATTTTCAAATTATTTTGACTAATTTTAACCTACTTATTCCATAAACCGATTTACATCACACGAGGCATAATACCACATTAAGTCGGTACTGTCTTATAAATTGATAATAATTGAAAAATAAATATGATACGTATATAATAATTATAATAATAATAATAGTAATCTAATTTTGTAAAATATTGTAGGCTAATAAACGATGTATTTGATGCCTTAAAAAATAATAATAATAACAATAGTAATTAGGTATTACATTATATTATATATACGATGTTTTTAGCAAAATTAGTTCAATACACCATAGTTTCTATTAAACAATAGCAAAATAAATTGATTCTCGTAATGTGATTAAATTATTAAAAAAGTTAATATTCTTAGAAATATAGAGGCTGGCGATGGTGATTTATCATTGAATTCAAATTTAACATATTCATTACAGTGACCTACTTAGTGACAATGTGCACTGTAGACATTCTATACAGCAGAGTGGCTTCTCTGGTCTTGAAAACTATTTATTACAACTCTGCATTTATAAGCAATACCTCCAACTGTCGAAATATGTGCACGATTACATTGTGAGCTTGAGGTGCATAACTTTGCTTCAGAGTGCGAAACAAGCGATTAAAATAACTGTGTACCTATACGACGCCATTCCTCACGAATAACACTCGCGTGAAAAGATACATTTAATAAGCTCCACAATACGTGTACACGTATTACAACCTTTTAGTTTATTAATTTCACTTTAGACGCGGAGACGGAATATTATACGCGAATTATCACGTAAATAAATATTGCTGAAAAGAATACAACACGTGACATTATATTATAATATATTATGGGTAGGTATACACAAGACATAACGTACCTGTATAATAAAATATGCTGTGAAAACAAAGAAAACGTATATTTCTGGTTACTGTACACAGTATTATACATTTATTTTACTGCGGTGTATATAGCTACGTATATGGGACGACAGGAATTGGAGTAGGCACTCGACAGTAAGCCGTAAAGTACGGGGTTTTTTTTATACAGATTTAAAAATCGCAGGGGTCGCACTCACAATTTTTTTACACTGTAATCCGATAAAACGTACAAAACTTATTTCTCATAAGTTTATAATATTTTTTCTATACATATAAATATTTTATAATAAATTGTACAAAAAATTATGTTGGCTTACTTTAAAATGTTATTTGGTACTTTGTACTATTTGTATTTCATTGGAATTGCTTTTAAGATAGGTAAAAATCTGATTGACAAAATATTTACATAAATAATCCTTGATAGTGTCTTGTGCGGGACGAGGGAGGCCAAAGAATATATTACAAGTGATTAGGAAATAAACGAAAAATAATTATTATAAATACGTATATTAATTTACAAACATATTTTGTATACTCGTGTACACAAAGGGGACAGTAATAATTCGTAGTGGTTCTGAATGAAAAAGTTATTACATAATAACAATCAAAGTAAAGTGCCTAAAAAGTATTAAAACAATTTACACATTTTTTTATAATCCTAAATTACAGAGTATTCGTTGTAATTTTAAACCTTTTTTTAAAAGTTACGATATCATGTAATTAAATAACTTTAGCAAAGTCAATTTTTACACTGGATTTTATAAAATGTAGTATATAGAGGTTCCTTACATTCAAAATGTTAAGTGCGTGCATAGTCGAACCCAATGGTTGTTTTTTAATAATAGTTGTTTTTTTTAAATTTACCACAAGAGTAAACATATGAAATTAGTATGTGCCTATTCAATCAGTTATGACAACTTACAGCTATAAAAATAAATATATTGTTTGTATTGTACACTGCATAGGTTTTTAAAATATATTTTTTAGATTTAAAAACGAACAATATGGGATAATATACACCTAATATTAATAATAACTTATATCTAGGTAATAATGTACGACCGTGGTTAGAATGGCTTTTAAGACTATCGTGTTTTTTGTTGTACGAACATACTTACTTAATAGGTTAAAAGTCTATATTTTATGACAATAATTATAATTTTTTTAATTATTACTAGTAGCTCAATATCTTAAATTTAAAAAAAAGTTATGATTATATTAATATGGTTTCAATTAGAAGTATACTATAATATTAAAAGGAATTAACAATTAAACGTAATTAGGGTGCTTAGAATTGTATAGGCTTCTTCGAACAATTATGTATTATTTATTTTCGAAATTATTATACAACCTATACTCCAAAGGATGGAAAAGTACATGGAATACAAAAATATATACGCATTTACATAGAATAACTAAGTAAAAATATGTGACATTTTTTTTAGTAGATCTATACAATTTTAAATCATCATAGTTTGTACAAAATATAATAATAATTGTAATTATAAAGAAGGCTTCTAGCAGATCTGGACACTTAATGTTAGAGATAAAACCTCAACAAGTAATTATTTTAAAACAAATCAAATTTCGACTAAATACTAAACAAATACTCACTTTTCAAATGATGTAACCCACTGATAAATTATTGGGACTAGAGAAGTTGGGTGTTTCTACTACTTACTGCATTGTATTTGGGAAGAATGAATAAACACGCAGTAGATATTCTTTGAAAAAATGCCCTCTTTTTATATTATTCTGAATAAAATAAACGGTCTTGAAGCATATAATACTCGTTAGTTTTTCTTAACCTGACATTTTAAGCAGGTTTCAATTATGAAAAAAGTGGTTGCTCTCTCTGCTGTACAATAGATGTCGAATGCCCCTTGCCATTGAGGTAGTCACTGTAATATATTATGTGTTAAATTTTAATTCAAAGCATACGAAAAATGAGTCTAAACGAATGATACCTGTCAGCCTATGAAACATAAATGTCTATCATGGTTTATTTAAATTGCCATTAAAGTAATTAATTTTACTGTTAGAAAATATGGTAGATTGAATTTTTTTTGCTAAAAACATTACATTTGAAAATTGAATTATGTGTTAAAAAATTAAAATAATTTACCTACCCTAAAATTGTCAAGTCCACGTGAATAATATTTTTGAACTACAACAAACTAATTAAAATGAATAAACTTATAATTACTAATTAAAATCGTTTAAAATATTGATATAAATATGTAATTTCGTCTAAAATTGAACTTAAGTGCCCGAATGCTTATATTGCATCTTCAAATGTCTTTAAACACTCAATAGTCAGAAAGAGTCCAAATATTTTGAAAATGTCAATATAAACCTTAAGTCACAATTTGAAGTATCTACGATTATTCTTTTTGAGTTAAATCAAAAAAATAAAATCGATTTTGTCGAATATTGGTTTTGCTGTAAAATTATTTTAACATTTATTGCTTCGCTCAGAGTCCAAAGTGACGTATGCAAATGACAAGACTCATATTGTAGTAATTGTTTCTGAAAATTGCAATGGCCAATAAAATACAGATCTAGTCACTCTAACAATAAAATTTTACTATAAATAGAAATATTATCATGTTATATTGGTGTATTATTTCCAACAGTAATATTTCGAACTATTTAAATGGGAAAAAATTCATATATTACATGTCCATTGTACAAAGTATTTAAATACGTTACTAATAGTTATTATTATGTATTTCAGATACAAAAGGTTGGGCTGAAATATATGTTGGTGATTGGCATCGTATTGAACGCTCTGTCGACCATTGCTTTCGGGTAACGTGAACAAAAAAATATTCTTTTTCGTATCCTTAAAAAGATATAACAATTACACGTACACGTAAGACTATAATAACGTGTATTTTTTTTTTTATAATTACAGATATTTGACGTACATCGACGAAAGAAACATGTTCTTGCTGTTATCGCTGTGCCTTAGGGTGTTGGAGTCTTTGGGCGCTACGGGCGCGATGGTAGCCGCGTTTTCGCTGACAGCCGTCTCTTTTCCTGAATCTGTTGCTAGCACTTTCGTACGTATATTTAATATTGTATACAACATAATGATTTTGTGTATTCGCCCCCACAAATCACAGCGTCATTCTTGTATTTCCTGCGGTGAAGTGTTTCAAATGTTCATCAAAAACTGTTTGAAATTGTATTAAAAAATAGTCACCTGGAAAGATCATACCAAAAAGAAATTGAATTATAATTTGAATCCAAATCTGGATTCAAGCATAACCTCTCAAAGTTTCAACATTTGTTCTCTGGAAGTTTTTCAGGCAATTACCTACTTAATTATAATAACTGGATGCCCACAGTATGTCTCTAACCTAAATTTACATAATGACCTACATGTTATTAAAAAAACTAGCCTTTACGCACTATAAAAGATTTCACAACAAACTTACTATACTCAAAACTCCTCTTATCACCCAAATATCATCACTAACTAATTTCAAGAAATTCCACTGGAGGGCTCAAAATATTAAAGCAGTATATTATACAGTATATACGATTAGGTATACCAATAAATCACACTCTTAAAATATTCAATGAATAAAAAAATATGTTAAACTAATGATCTATCTTTATATATATTATATTATTTTATAGTCCGCTCTTGAAGTATGTTATGGAATGGGATATATCGTCGGACCGACTCTCGGCGCTTTGCTGTTCGAGGTGAGCTTAGACATTAATGGTCCTATATTAATATTTTTACAAAAATAAAAATATTCTTTCGACTTGGTTACCTATACTTTTTTGTTTGTATTTTATTATAACGTGTTTTGCTCGGCAGGTTGGTGGATTTTCACTGCCGTTTGTGGTCATGGGTTTCATTACACTTGGAACGTCGTTCCTGGTGTGTATTTTAATGAAACAAGACGTGCCCAGTCCAAACAAGGCTAAAAGTGAGTGTTTACAACCGTAACAACGTTACACATTATAATAATGATATCTAATACAATTAATATTATCGTTGTACAAACATATTTAAAAAAAAAAATGATATTTAATTGTTCAATATTGATTACATTGTGTCCTTTGCAGCCAAAGTAACACACCTCATGAGCGTTCCTACAGTACTCGTAAACTCTATTGCAACTGTGATAACGGCCACAGCTATGGGATATTATTCAGCCACGTTGGAGCCACACATTCGTGGGGTGAGTGCCTACCAATTTTAAAAACACCGAACGACCGCAATAACGCAGGTCTATGTGTATTATATAAGTACTTCTTTCAAACGAGTACCTACTATCTACTCAAAACAATTTAATTAAACATTTTTATGTTGCCTCGTTGTTTTTGGGAGTCTTTTACGAATCGAGTACCTACTTCTATTTGTATACGTGCGACAATAATATAAATGAGATAGTATCTAATGTAAATATATACTAGTTATGAGCTATTATCTGAACGCGATTCTTATGTTTCGGGCAATTTAAATATTGACGTTGAATTATAACAAACACCCGAGCCTTACTGTAGGTATGTATTATTATTATGTATACATTAATACATTATACTCAATAACCAAATTGTTTGCATTGCCGGGCGTGTACCGACAACGATAAATTATATTATTTTTATTTGGTTTCGCTTGGTCTCACTGAAATAAACTCGATGTGGAGGGCCAGAGTTGAATAATATATCGTTACACGAGTATGAATAAATGATAAAATATCGTATACTCTATAATATACACAGTACTTGAATATTAAACTGAAAATAACCCAGAGAAAAGAAAATCGTGATCGTAGGCATTGTGACTATATCAATAAATACGATATTAATAGCGGGAAATTTGTTCACCCTAAAGTCGTTTGTCAATGATAATTTATGGCAATAAGTGACGATATCTCGTCTGAAATTGGAGTGTAACTACTGCGTGAGTATTGTCATTATAACATGTGTCTTATTGATTTATACACATTACATTCTCAGTTTGGAAATATCTCTTCAATAGCTGTATAAAAAATTATAGAGGAACAACATGATATATTCTTGTAATACACTTGCTAGTTTTAATTTATTTGTTGTTCAACTACATTTATTACGAAGTCTCGCTTGTGTATACCGTATACCTACTGAAAAACAGAGTCGTTAAAGAATTTGCAAAACTTTTAGATACCTACCAACTGTCTTTTGACAAATGAACAACTTTCGGTGGGACTACAGATTTTTTTCAACCGTCATTTCAAAGTTTCAAACATCTAAAATATGCTTTAACATTTTGTATGTTGATCGTTCGATTAGAAATAATTACTAACGGTTGCAGTGGACAACAGATTTTTGCATGGAGAATTCAATTATTTTCTGCTAGGTATCAGTAATATTAATTAATGGTCTTGCGAACATTTTTGGTCTACAATATTGACGTGACATTCACGTAGATCTATGAACTAGTTTAAGGATATAGTTATACTCTCTGCAAGGTTATAGTAAGTGAGGTTATACGTATACGTGTATTTCGACACGGGCCCCGATATGGTTTTCATTAAATTGTAATATATTATCTAAGGCAGATCGTCTAATCAAAATTTAATCAGGCACACCCGTGTACGAAAAAATTATATTATAACGCGTAATAATACAACGCGTTAGACAATTATTATTATTATTTATTTATTCATGCGTTTGTTCCGCAGTTTGGACTTTCATCTGTAGACGTCGGATTCGTGTTCATCATCAGCGGTGGAACGTACGCACTGATAGCGCCCGTCATCGGATACGTTTGCGACACCGGATTGAATCCAAAAAAAATTATGATCGTCGGGACAATCCTAACCGTCGTCAGCTACTCTATAGTCGGTCCGGCTCCGTTCATGCCAATAACAAAGTACGGGCGAACAATATTAATATTACATTATTTAAGTGTGAATTTCGGTACCTATGTGTATCGATTTGGTGATAATGATAATGCGCGCAGCAATACGATAGATGTATAGCGAACTAACGCTATCGAGTGTTCTTAAATCTGACAAAACAACACGTGTGACCAAAGTGTATCAATTCAATAGACGATAAAAGTTCAAGTTTAAAAAAACAATTCAGTACCTATTTAAGTTATTTTAAATTTAATTTCATATCATATACATATGAATAATGAACAATCACTGAAGATGTCTTTAGCGTGGTTCTTTTTAATTGTATATTTTGAGGACGCTTTAAGCATTATTAACTTCCCCCACTTGCCCGCCAACCAACACTAGATTTTGATACATTTTAGAAAAAACCATAGCGAACCTCGAATATTATTTCAAACTGTAATAGACATTGACGTAGTATAAAAATAACCTAAAAGTAGAAATATTTTTGAAATTGAACCAGATATAAGAGTAAGTAATCGATCAATTCAAGTCTCAAGCAAATATCACAACTTAATCTGTTTATAAAAATTCAAGGAACTTTACTGCGCAGTATATTATTTATGAAAAATGTCATAACCTTTGATGAAAATGAACAAAACAAAACAAAACGTAAAACATACAGCGCGCTTAAATATTATGTAAAAAAAAATATTAAAAAAAATAAATAAATAAATAAATAATTATTATTTTTTTTTTTTATTTATTTTAATAAATATTAAATATTATTACCCACCTACCTACTTGAATATTACGATATACAATAACAATTTTTGATTTCGTATTTGTGTTAATCTTAGGGTTTTGAAATATTAATCATATCTCGGATACGACGATAAACACGAATAACAAAAAAAAAAAAAAAACACTTTAATGTACCAGTAACCTATTGCATATACCTAAAGTTTTTCTTTACCTTACAGTTATGTTTGTCGCACTGTAAATTATTTTTATTTGTTATTGTTAGAATAAGTTATTTTTATTACGGGGACAGCAATCATTTTTACTATACTCTAAGAGTGTCAGCCGAGGAAAAATTTGAGAAATGTTGCCTTACTGCACATTTAATCGTTCTAATCATATGGTTCGACAATTGACACAATTTTTCTCTTGTCTACTGAAAAAGTAAAATTATTCCACCTTAAGATATTTTACCTCTGCCAGTACAGTGTTTTCATGCGTTTTTCCTGAGTCCATGGTCAATACTGTTTACCTACATAATGGTGATCTGTCTTCTGGATGTGGGGGTACTTTCCACGTTATTTATCTGGTTCCTTATTTTCAGTGTCGTAACTGTTTGAGGATACAAAAGACAATTTTTAATACGCTTTTGACCTGTAAGATATGATATTTTTATCATTTTTTTTAAATACCTAAGTATCATTTATCCTATACACATTTATACCTACAACGTCCGCGGTATTAATAAAGTTTATTTTTGGAAATATATTATAATAATAGCTCTTATTATAGTGAAATGTTGTGTTTGTCTCGGGCCTACGAGTCAGAATCAGAATAATTAATATTGTTTTCTTGGAATACGATAGAAAAATTAGTTATTGTCAAACTAACGTCATACCTTGTTTTCGTCAGAACGTGAAAATTATGAAGAGCTAAAATTATGAAAATCTTGTACCACACTACCTCCTTAATTATTACGACATATACTCATACTAGGACTGGTGATATTTTTGGTATACCGAAATGCCGGTTAATCAAAAAACCGTAACCTAAATAAAAAAAAATATATAAATGAAAATCGAATAATGATAAATTGAAATACAGTATAATCGAAAATATAAAAAGTTTAATAAGCACTTGTTTTTGTACCTAAAATCTAAAATTGGAACTGTTTGACCATAATTGATACCAAGTACAGGATTTCTGGATTTGTCATGCTAGTTATATCGTGTAATTTGTATTCAAATAAATAACAAAATCACTAAAAAATCGAAAACATCTAAAAATTCAAAATACTAGTACGGCAGTATACTGATCAATAGGTACATGAATACCAGTATCAATACTGCCAGTCATAATATATGCGAGTTGTATACAATTTAACTACTTATGAACTTGACTCAAACTAACAACTTGCCTAACATAATAATTGATTTATAACTCAATGAAGCCATTCAAGTGCTTTCAAAAACCTCACAAATAAAATTATGTTTTAAGTAGATCATACAGTAAAAAATTCTTATTATTTATTGACAATGTTATAATTTTAATATTTTGTGAATTGTATTATTTATCGTAGTATCATACAATTAAACTGCCGATTTTACATAACAATTTTCTGAAGGCTGCGAATTCTCATTAATAATAAAATGTACTTTTATTTTTAATTGTTGGTATAGGTTCAATGCGTAGTAACTGTATCAAAAACGATATGATATTAATATGTATTATTGATTAAAACTTTGTACCTGGGCCTATATTATGTAACGAAATAATTATAATTGAAAAGAATTATTTTTATGTTTGAAACTAATTGAGCTCAGATTAGAATACCAGCAGTAGAGGTCGCGCACAGTGCCATATTATATATTAAACCACACGAACTGAACTCATGATAAAAAAATGGACTATATTTTGTTTAAATTCTAGTAAAAAACGAGGACATAATAATATATAGGTGGGCTGGGTATCGGAGCGATTAGTTCTATGGTTTCGAGTCAGTCGTATATTGCCATAAAAAACATTTTGAAAGAAAGAATTCGCATTCGAATAACAATTCCGAATATGGAATTATTCTAAATATAGACATGTGGTCGTCCATTCTAGTGTTATAATAATTGCTAAATGTATTCAATTTCATTCGTCAATTTTGTATAGTTTAAAATAATACAACTTTCACAGTTGAAAATAGTGAAACTTTTCAACTTCTCCAGTCAAAATTCAATATTAAAAATATTCCTGAATCATAATCTAAACTCTAAAGCATATTGTAAATATGTCAACTATCAATATTGACATAGATAAAACTACTATTCATAAACAAATTAATTAATTTATAGTCTATTTAAAATATCAGATTTAGTCAGTATTTTAGTTTATAAATAAAGTGATTTAAACAATATTTCTTAATGACATTTTTTTCGCTCATTAATCACGATTGAAAAAAATAAAACATTATGTAGGTATAAAGTAAAAAAATGAATATGTAATTTATTAGGAAGAATTCTGTTAATGGTATTCAAAAATAAAACAAACATTTTTATTATACAGTTTTAGTTTTAATAAATTACAAATGAAGGGTTGAAAAATCTTTTCTAAAAAAATGCATAAGTTATGCACAGCCAATAGTAAAATTAATTAAATCCGTTGATTCTAGGTACAACACAAGAAAATGGATTATAATTTTACAAATTTTGTTTGGTACTTCCCAAATTATAGTATTGGTACAGGAAGTACCTCTTATACTTCAATACAATAAAATTATAGAGTTGAATAATGTAAGAAAATATATATTTAATTTTTAAACAACTATTTTATATGTTATATGCCGATTTTACTATTCGTCGATGTATCAGGAATAATAGAAAATTTAAAATTTAAATTGTGTAGATATTATTATCAATTTAATTTTAATTATTCATTGACGCTACAGTATAATGTAATTGTATTCACGTCAGTCGATATGTACATATGTGGTGTGCCCGAATTATTAAAGATTCGAATTTCACTATTCAATTCGAATCAAAAGTAAATTGATTAGATTTGGACGTATTAAATTTAATTTCAAAAATAAAAAGTGAAATAAAATGTATATTTAATGCCTCCAACGTAGGACTGTCTGAACGAATGACTTGTAAATATTTTACAAGTATCGTTCACCACCTCGTGATAGATATATATGAGAGCATCATAATAATTTATTCAATATACCGACGCGCTCGAAATAATAATAATAAAAAAAATATGAGGGTGGTTTGTGTAATCTAATAAACAATATTGTTTTCTTGATTCATTTTCATTTCTATGTACCCGTGTTCGTGTTCTGTATTATTTTCCTTTTTAAACGAGAAATGAAATGTTTTTTTTCGTCTTATCTCGTTCATCTTCGTTTGCTGAGAGTGTAAATATAGAACGTCTAAATCCTATCAAATTTTACCACAAACTGCAGTTGTATGTGTTTAACCGTGAAGTGTATTTGTTTCTAGATCCATGGTGTGGGTGGTTATTGGATTGATCATACAAGGAGTCGCGTTGGGTATGATCTGCGTACCCACGTTCGTAGATTCCATGACAGCTGCCTTGTAAGTTATAATGCACGCATATGTATTTTTATAAAGTATATAAAAAAAAAAAATGCAAATAAAAAGTATTAACTAGGTGAGTAACGTTTATTTTTTCTGCAGCGATAGCGGTTTTCCAAACGACATACACACTTATGGACTGTTGTCGGGCATCTGGTCATCGTCTTTCGCGCTAGGTGCATTTTTGGGCCCGTCAATAGCTGGCGTCTTGTATGACTTGGTTGGGTTTGAAAACGGCACGTACTTTGAGATTTCATTGCACATCGCATTGGTGAGTAAAATGTTTTGTGGTATAATGATAGGGAGAGTGACTAATATTGATGAAGAAAACTGCACATTTAAGTATTCCAATGAGCTGTCCACTCAATGATATTACATTTCGTGTAAATTTGACAGTCAAAAATAATACATAGAACTCGATAAGCAATATATATTTAAGTATTTCAGTATTTGATGATAATAATTAATATCACATGTTGCAATAGCGTATAAACAGGGTACGGGATTTGCACTATATTTTGCATATCCATACTAAAAAACGTTATAGAATGATAATAGTATATAAATAAATCATATCATTTTTACAGATTAAAAGTATGACTCTGATTATTGAGAGTTGAAATACGCAAAATCGCATCTTGCACGTGTAAAAGATTTTTCTTTATTAAGGTCAATTTGACATTATTTTTCACGTTCACTTATATATGTGTATAAAGAAATGAATTTTTATATTTTAACAGTCATGGACGCATACATAAGCTTAATGGTTTTTGTGCTCGTATATACGTGCCAAACCCTAGACTTATAAGCGAGATTTCTTTTAGGGCAACTGAATGAATAAATCGAAAATTCAACTGAAAAAAGAGGCCGAAGAAATATTATTGAATAGTTTTGTTCCGTATATTATATTTTGCCATCTCATAATATTTAAATGTAGCCCTCACTATTTATTATGCGTACGTATTATATATTGATGTATATTTATGACATTCGGTCGAAAGCCCCATTTCGCCTTTGAGAATTTCGATGAGAAATTCATGGTTTCGAAGATTATATATAGTTTCACGTACATCATCGTTCCCGAACCAATATATTTACACAGTATCCAGTGTTTTTGAATTTCATTATTTCAATATTTTCATTGAGGCTCAATTACAGACCATTCTATACCCTCTAACTGCAGGGGTCCGCATGTGACTTCCATAATTTGCTAATCAATTGCCCTGCTCTCCTTCATTAGACAAAATTTAAAAAACCTTTTTTTCCTCTCTCAGTCTCGATTTCTCATACATTAATGATTTTCCTTTTAATAAAGTAATCATAATAAAAGCAGGTTGTTATATTATTCTTCAGATTGAACTAACAAATTTTAAATTACATGAAGTATAAGTTTTTTATTTTTTTTCTGTGCTTTTCAATATTAATTTTATTTAAATGGTTGAAATACTATAACACATATTAGTATTTCATTAAAAAAAAAAAATGATATTATATTTTTATAATATTAGATACCTATAGATATTTAAAAAATGATAATCCACGTCATAAAAATTGTTTTAGTACGTTCGGGTAAATAATATATTACAATGTTACAACTATTTTTAACACAGTTTTATAAAAGTAATTATTCCACCTATATCCGATTTTCTTTTCCTTAACAATTTTTGTTTATAAATAACGATAAAGCAGCACGTCCTAACAATAATTTTTTTTATTTGATTGTTTGGACTACAAACCCTTGACCTTTTGTTATACTTGCTGATTTTGATAATCTCTAATAACTCGATTTATTGTGTGGTAGGTGTGTTTTATTGTAGTTTTTACGTTAACTGCGATAATAAATATACCCGTTAATTAATCCGGGTCTACTACTAATATAAAATAACTATTAGGTAAATATACACTTAAAACACACTAAAAGTTAAAATGTATTGATGATTTAAATACTTGGAATATTGGAATATTGGAATATAAATATCGTGTAAATGAGAACAATTTTTCTACAGTTAGCACATTAATTTGTTGGACTTTTTCTTAAATAACATATGTAGATATAAACAAAATTTTCACAAGTATATGTAATATAGTAATGGTTAGGTTTTTGGTGGTCTTGTCAGAACATATTTGCACTTGTCCACCCTCTACTAAGCAACAACAACTGCTAAATGCAATCCATGCCACCGAGGCAAACTGTATACACAATACACATATATACAAGTCGCAATATCATTATGAGGGTAAAATCTCAAAGTTGTTATATTTTATTAAACGACACTTATTCTGAATTTAAAGGCTCGTCATCTTTTAAAGCGCTTTATACTTATGAATGCGAGTGAATGAACGAGTTCAAAGGCGTTTTTTGAAATTCGTAGCTTCTAAACTATAAATCTCCTCTCTTTAGAACCCTATAACTACGATCCAATTTGTACCCAACTGGAATTTTCCACCTCGGCCATTCGTCATGAAACAGTGGATAAACCATTCCTACACAACGTTATCAATTATTTTATCATTAACTATTCGTATTTAATAGATCATGTTCAATTTATTGTCACAGATCTCTTTCTCTTCTCTACGCCCCATCTCATAATACTATTTTCGCGAGAAACTCGTTCTGCCTAGAGATATTTCCTTACAAAATAAATATTCTGACTTTGATTTCTTCTTTGAGCGATTAAATATGATAACTACTAAACGTCACTTGAAGTTCTGAAACACTATGTACCTATTGTCTGTTATCACTATATCATTACATACTATTACAGTTTAAGTACCTCCTGACTACTGTCGTTTTCTTTTTCATATACTACACAAATATTTTTTTTTAAATTATCATCATTACGAACTCGTGTAATACTGTGTAAGCCGTCTTGTTGCAGGGAATCGCGCTGCTCTTCTTCGTGTGCTTGGAACGGCGGCCGTCCGAGAAGTTCGTGGTGAACGGCATGAGCGACTCGACCGTTGGGTTCGCCGGCCGCGGGGACGCGGTTGACCCGACCAGCGCGGCGCCAGTGCCGGGTTCCGGGATCAAGTCTCCCATCTACACCATCAACGGGCACCACTCGTTCCGATCCAGCCACCGATTCGGTTCCACCTATGGCAGCTTCAGCAACTCGTGCCTGGGCACGTCCCTGTCGTCGATGCGCATCAACAGCGAGGCCAGGACCGAGGCCCGGGGCAGCCCGTTGGCCGTCGAGTCGAGGATCTAGATCAACACACCCCCCCTACCACCTTCCCAAAACACTATACTACGATGATGATGATGATGATGATAATACAACGATAACGATGCAAGCCATCATCCCCCGGACCCCACCCACACACACTCTATAGTCTCCACCACACACGCATTATGATAACAGCGTTATCAGAGACTAGACTTATACCCTTATACATTTATGCGTGTCGTTATAGTCGGTCGTCCAATCGTGGCGCCCACTTCCACCATCGACAACCACACGCGTACACTGGTCCGAACACACATTCAACATTCAAGTACAGTGCACAGTACATTGTTACACCTTACCCTGCGCATTTGCCCATAGTTAGTCAATAACAGTGTTAGTATTAATGATATCGTTCGAGTTTTAATATTATCTCTTCTCGCCCACTGACTGAGAAATCGCATCTCGCAACAACGGGCGTATAATAACATAATATTATTGTTATCACTGGTACAACGCAATATTCAATTTCTTACAAATTATTATAGTTGTGTGGGTGTGTGTGTGTGTGTGTGAATGTATTTTATTGATTTTAATTCGTATCTTATACACAATGATTTTTATTTTTATTTCTCTCTGTCTCGCTTCTGTTTTTCTCAATGTTACCCCCCCCCCCCTCTTAATAATATTCATACAGATAATAATAATTATATACCTAATATACTTATTATTATTACAGATATCGTTTTATTTATATAATATATATTTTAAAGAAAATAGATCGGTTTTTTATATTATTAAACATAATAAATTATAATATTTTTCCTTGAGTATTGGTGATATTTTTTTATTGAGGAACCGCCCGGTCATATTTGCACCACCAATAAAATAATTATATGTTTAATGGTGATAATTATTGATATTAGCGATGTTTTTTTACGTATATAATGATAAACACATATCGATTTCCTATATACATTTTTTTAGTTTTTTTTTTTAATGTAGTGCTTAATTGTAAAATATTATTATTATACCGATGAACATTTATTTTGTTTTTACCCTACAACAATATTAGTATACCGTAGCATGCACCACCACAGACACGGATCCTTTTCGTAGGTATACAGTATACAACAACACCGATATAGTAATGATAATATATATTTATACAATTAACAAAATGATTTTATTAATATTATTATATTATTGTGATTTGTCCGTAATTGCCATAATATTATTATTATTTTCTAACACGCATATAATGTATACGTACTTAGTACTATTGTAACCAGTTTTCAGTGTATGTACATAATATAATATAATAAATACATATTATTGTGTTAGTGATTTTAGATGTTATTCTTTGAATTATTGCTTAAGTTACATTGTATATTATCTATTAAGAAAATTAAAATTACCTTGTACAAATCAAAACACGTTTATTTCATTGTTGTTGAGTTGTTCCTAATCCGACTATAGTCCCATTTTATTTGTGTATACTTTAAGTCGATTAAACGCTAAGCGTTGTTTATTCCTTGGGTTCTAGAGAATTACCGTATAATTTTCATGTTGAGATTATTAAATTTTAGAAATGCGTATAAGTCCCAGGTCATGTAAGTAAAACGCTTTCAGCGAAGTTCAAATATAATATATCATATTCATCACAGCGGAAGGACACGATGGGAACTATACAATAACTCCGACGTCACTCTTCATTAATATACGCTTTATACTCTTTTACCGAAATCAAATTTTCAGACTCCGAGCGTCAGTTCCACCGTCTTTCACGCTCTAGGAGATATACATACCCTCTAATTTTAATTATTTACAATCGATGTCAGCATATAATACACAGGTTGATTTTTTCAAAATTAAATTTTTAAGCTTTAGTTTAAAATTTTAATTAGTGGAGGGAAGTAGCGCAGACAACACCAGCGTTAAAAATGGAGAGTCCCCGGATACAAATAGGTATGCTACAAAGTACAATTATATGATTTTTTTTTTTTTTTTTCTATGGTATCGAGGACCGGAGAAGGAATTATATGATTGTACTTAGGTATTTTCTTATCCAAAAAACATAATAATAGGTAGGTGTAATAATATCCTCACGTATTTAAAACAAAAATGTATGTTTCCCTTATTCTAAGCAGATTTGAATTTTGCTTATTGGTTCATGCAAGATTTAATGACAATATTTTTAAACCACATTTAATTGTGTCAATCGTAGGTTTAAATATTATTTTTAATTAATAGAATGAGGAATATACATTTAACTAGGGAGACAAATACTTCAAACATAATGTTTTAAAACCTGACTTATGCTAGGTTACATGAACAATCACTAAACATTCATTTATTGAATCAATAGTGAGCGAATAATCCCTTATTACTCACTTAGGACCATGATTAGTTATCAATTGTATTGAACTATTAAATTAATTCACTTTCTATGCAACCTGGCGTAGTTTTAAACAAACATAAACAAATATAATTTCTTAAAAAACAACTATTGTTTCTATTTACCAGTAATTATTTTTATTCTTTTTAAATTCTGAGTGGAGTGATGAATGTTTTGATTTTACGATGATGTGGTTTTTTTTATGTTTGACATCACGGGTATGGGGCAGTAAAAGTGCTTCGATTTTCTTCAAGAGCAACTTTTCTGGTTGGAAAGTGAGTATAGTTAGTACATTCGGAAGTCAAAATTTAAAATTTCCAATAGTTTTCAAACATGATTATATATATTAAATTAAGAAACAACTACTGTAATTTTTAAGCAAAATCAGGTTTTGAAAAAATCGATTTTGGATTTTAGCGTAACTATAAAAAAATGACCATAGACTTATGAAATTCTCAGTACATGTTTGTGTTAGAATTTTCTATTACCATAAAATTTTCAAAATATTCTGACTCGTGTTGAGCTTATTAAAAGGCATATTATGAAATTTTCGATTTATATCTATAAAAAAATGTTAGCTCTATCAAAAAACTTAATAACAATTAAAATGTAATTCAAGATTCCTAGAAAGTTGTTGTTAGTAGAAATCAAAAAAAAAAATGAGCGTAAGTCCACAATAAATTATTGTGAGTGTCTGAATTTCAAACTTCGACAAATATGTAAAAATCACGAAGATTAACAAATTATTTTAAAGTTAGAAATTCATAAAAATGTTTCTTTTTATGTCTATCATTTGAAAATGTAAACAAAATTCCTTATAAATTGTCTACCTTTAACAAAAAAAAAAACTCAACCGGAAAGTCAAATATTTATGAGCTCTTAAAGTTGGAATTTTTACAACATTGGATATATTCACTAGATTTCTCATGTAGCGATTTTCTTATTTTGTTGTGATTCGAAAGCGAATAACTGTACATACTTGAAATTTACACCATATGTTTATTGTGTTAAATTAATTTAATTGATAACATTTTAAAAATATTTCTACTCATTTTAAGCTGTTTACCGACAATTTCAACTGTCATTTTTTTTAGTTTTTTTTCTTTAAATGTCTATAACATTTTATTGATTATGTCA
Organism: Myzus persicae; assembly: GCF_001856785.1. Taxonomy (NCBI): domain Eukaryota; kingdom Metazoa; phylum Arthropoda; class Insecta; order Hemiptera; family Aphididae; genus Myzus; species Myzus persicae. The sequence continues at coordinate 64,938 of NW_019104189.1, forward strand.
AAAAGCATGATAATTTAATACAAAATCCTTGACATATTGAAAAATATTACAAATTCACAACCACGATTTTTTTTGATAATCATTTAAAGTTCATATTTTGACAACATTAATCAAATTTAAAATGTTTTGTTTTTTTTTTCTATAAATGTCAATAAAATTGTATTTGTTGGTTCAAAAATCTTGAAAGTTTAATATAAGGCTCTTGATATATCGTTAAAGTATCAGTTGGAAAATTACAAAATTTCTCAAATTGAAAAATGATTTTGTAGTTAAAAATGTATTAAATGTTCAACTTGTACATCTATTGGTTGAAAATTTAAAACAAGGCTCTTCGTAAGTAGTTAATTTTGTAACCAAAAAAATCTAAAAATAAAAATAAACACAGGTTTTTTTTATAGTTATTTTATGTTCAAATTTAGACGAAATTAAATATTAACACCATGAATAGCCATTTTTGTCATTTTGTTGTAATTTGGTTCCAAAACAACCCAATTTTACATAAGTGTATATAATATTTTTCCAGCATCACTGATAATTTAAGAATAATATTATAAATAATATATAATATAATAATAATCAATTCAACTTACAGGCTACCGTATTAATAATAACAGTAATAACAAAGTAAAATATCCTAGAATGACATACCGTCTTCGCTCAGAGTCGTTTTTCGTATACAATGATATTATATCATTAAATTCAAATTTAATACCATCCATTACAGCGACCTTTTTGACACTTAATGTACAGCAGAGCTGTAGTGACATCCACTTACCCGCTTTTTCTGAATACAGATGTTTTACTAAGGAATTTATCAAAGGCACTGTGCTGTGTATTAATAAACTGTTCTTTTTTTATCTTGTTTTAATATATTTTTATGATAACCAGATGGGTTACTTCGGAAATTACATTCTTCTGGAACAGACACACCATTGTGATATCCTCTATCTTATTATACAAAGTTATTTACCAAATTATGCTCTACCCCCATTTTTTCACTTAACAATGAATTTATTAAAATTCTGATTTTTTAAATATACGCTTAATTTGACCTTATTTTCGAATAGATACTGAGTGTACCGTTCAAGGAGTATCCTGTGTTGATGATTAAAAATATTTTCACTATTATGGATTCGTTCGACAGTATTATCATCGTTTTTATAACTTAATTTTGCATCACAATATTGTTATTAAACGTTCTTATTAAAAATGATCATATTAATAATTTCTAAAACGACTTTTATTTTGTTTTTAAGTATGATTTAATTAACAATATAACACCAAGATTAGGTATACTACTCTACAGAAAAATTTATTTTAAATACTTTGGTTTTATGGACATAACCGTTATAAATTTTGTTCTGACATATTGTGTCACGCACAATTTGTTACACTCAGATGGAATTGGCCTTCATTTGACTGCATCGCAATTTATATGTCCACAGTCGACTGCCTGTCTGTGGATCGTTCAGCCAGCACGGTCCTTCGTGGTGACGTCGTCGACTTTTTTCCAAGAATTAAACAGTCTCCTGCAGGGGTCACCAATTAATACTTTCCGTGGGCCACATTAAGGATTCGGAAAATTCTCGAGGGCCATAAAAATGCAAAGTATGTACATAATATTTATTGTAATGTGCCGATTGGCCAAAACTAATGTACAAAGATAAGATATTATCGGCTTCTTTTCTCCTTGTCTGCGGGCCGGTTACCATTCATCCACAGGCCGGATGTGGCCCGCGGGCCGCCATTTGGTAATGCCTGATCTACTGTGTGGTTTAGTTGGTGGTAAAGACGACACGTTGGACCTGCACTAGTCGCGAGAGCCGATTTACAATCAATGATGGCCAATGGTCACTGTGACAAGTCGACATACTCACATGTGACGGTTATGACATTTGAGTTTTCAGGGGTAAACACTAAACGTTTATCATCGGTTAATGGGTAGGTACCCCTCAAAACCTTCTCATATCCTGACAGCACACGTGATTGTGTATTCTTTTTTATTTTTACTATCCTATACTATTCCTTCATATTGAACACTATAGTAGCTATTGTTGCACAGCCGCAAAAAGAGGTACTTCTCTTTTAAGTTATTATCAATTGACTTGGTACTTATTTTACTTGTTTTATATATACATTTATATATATTTGACTTATATATCAAAATTGAAAATGCTCAAAAAATATTTTACGTTGAAATATGAAGTTAAAAATGTATGTCGTAATCTAAAATAAAATACAATTTTAACAATTATAAAGTTAAAAATAGGAAAATATACAAAATATGTATGTCTAGTAATAATGTGTTTTATGATTATGATGTACTAACTCAAAAATGTTATGATAAAAACGGCGTTCTAAATAGGCATTTTAAGTACATCACAGTCGTGGGTGTATTTTATTCAGTAACTTATTTATTATATCTTATTGATATAAATAAATAATTTATAAAATCGATGTATTTACAATCATGTTACATAATATAAGAAACCCAGTATTACTTAAAATCAAATAGTTCAGGACACAAATTTTTTGTTCTGAGATCTATGAAAGTATATTATAATAATGTAATTCAACTTTATCTATAGAAAAAGTGTAATTAAAGGGGATAGGTGTTATTGTGTTAATATTTCTAGAGGTCTAAGCAACCCTTAGTTCACATATATTTGGCCAACAATAATGCTTTACCACTTGGCTGGACACCCCCCCCCCCTTCTACTCTTCGAAAGTACGCTTCTAACCCTCTGTAACCCTTCCAAGTAAGAAATTACTTTTTGTTCTGTAGTTTTAAATCCTAAAACTGATTTTGACTTTTTTGTTTTGTATTTTTAAAATGGTAACATATTAAAAAGTCTTTTTGATAGACATCAACTGTTAAGTTCTAACATCATAGTAATGATTAATTATGTGTAACTATATTTCATTTATTCCCAAGTGGTTGTTTTCTTCATCAAAATATTTAATCAAGGATCATGTAAAAGTGTTTCCGAACCGAAAATTCTTTAAATTGAGTAACAACCGACATGGAAGAAAATATTCCTTTTTTCGTAAATTGTTCTATTCTAAAACAAAGAGTTACGCCATATCAACTAATTAGAATCGTTAAAATGTATCTTATTATTTTTTTATAGACGTAAGAAACCTTTTAAAACATTTATTTTAAACATAATGCATTTACCATGCATTATAAATTACACTAATTTACATAACATGATATGTGTTTATTGAAAAAATAGAATCATACAGTGTAAACAATTGTATTTATCTAATTAAATTTCTTTAAACAGCTTGGGAATCATGATTAAAAAGTTGGCTAACGGTTAAGTGAATAAAAATTTTGTTGCAATACAAAAATATTTTTCTTGGGAATTCGAAACTTTTACATATTGTATTTTTATATTTTATACGCATTATACAAGTTGGCATTTAAAAAAAGTTTAGATTAATTTTATGTTATTGCCTATCTACAGTTTATACCTAATGCTAAAATAAATAAGCAACTATAGTAAATTTATATGATAATTGACCAACAGAATGGTTTTCCGTCTACAATGATTTATCATGTAATTCAAATTTAACACATCCATTATAGTACCCTACTTAATGACGAGTTTCACTCCCAATGTACAGCAAAGTGGTTACCTTCTTCTCCCCCTTTTAAAATCTGCCCTCTCTTTTTTCTTTTATAATGAACTAAGGACTACTTCGGTTAATTTGTATTTCACGATTAATTGACTGCATGGATGAATTTTTTATAGTTTTGGTATAATTTACCAATATTTGCATGCATAGTGATGTCAATATTTGAAAATAATTACTAATTTTTATGAAAACACTATGAACTCTTGAAGTCTTGATTAAAAGATTCAACAAAAATACATATTTCTAGAGACTAGACTCTAAAAGCCTAGACTAAAGGGTCGTGGAGCTTTATGTACTGTTGCTCGTATTAAGGTACTTAAATCGGATGGTTAGGTGAACCACTGGTGGTGGTCACCGGTGAAATTTAAATTTTTTTTCGGGTATAAAACCGTACCAGGGGAACTTAAATACATAAAAGGTATAATCGGAGAAATTAATAGTCACCCATGTTGAATGTGGTATATAGGTGTATATTTTTTTTATTAATAGAACATCAACACTCGACCAAATGCAATATGGGATGATGCCAACAATATTGTTATTTTATTATTAATAAGTAAGTAATAATATAAACTTGTAAAGTTTGGAAATTAATTTCTATTGGAATTACAAAAACTGTATATTCCTTTCATCTTCAACTTCAATGCATTTAAATTTAATATTATTTATACAATAACCGTGACCTTTTTTTTTTTAGTTATGAGGGGTGTCTAAACACCCCTCCAACCTATACCTATGCCACTGCCACAGTGCGAGTTTTGCTGATTTATTAAAATGCAATATTTCGAAGCTTTATTTCAAGAATTTTTGTGATTGTAATTGCTGCTTATTCAGAGTATTCACCCCAACTTACCAATCGAAAATAATACAATAGACTAAATTGATTGATATTCGATATTATACAACTTTTATGTGATACTTTTTCATTTAATTGTTTTTATTTCACAATACATTTATTTCTACAATATGGCATTTATGTGATTATATAATAACGGGCTAATAAAAGTAAAACTTGCATAAAAGTTTCAATAGGTCGTTCCTGTAAAAGGACGAAACACAGTTTGGTAGAAACCGTATTATTGGTCCTACGATGTATCTGTGGCTTCTTTTTTCTTTTAATATGATCAATATTCACCTATACTATAGTTATACAATTGTATTATTCTTAGTATGGAAAACTGTTTTAAAGTTAATAAGCAACTATTATTGCGATGAAAAAAAATAACCGAAAATATTTTTTCCACGTTCTACGAGATTTTACCTACGTCAATATAATACCATTGACTGAAATGTATAATATTAAAATAAATTATTTTTCATTCAAAAACAACTATGATGCGAAGGAGTGTAGTTAGGAGTGGGAGCCCGAGAAGTGGAAGCAGAAAATATAATAATTTATATTATCCAAAAGTCTGGTTGTAAATTCGACCCAGCAATGTCGAGTAATAAAAAAGTCAAGTGTAAGCTTTGCTCCACTTTTTTAGTTAATATAAATGAACGGTTTTCGCCAAAATTTGATATGACTGTTTCCTATATCGCCAATTTTCGCCAATTTAATAAAAAAAGTTTGATTCCTGTTTCCACCAATCTACCTGATATAGTAAATTTATCATAACATTAAATTTCATTTCAGAAGAAATTTTGAATTTTCATATACTTATGAATACGTGTTTAATAAAAATTAGTATTTGAATTTACAAAATGCGTTTAATGTTGATCGATTCACACAATTATTGGTAGGTTGACATACATTTCTGTCATACGTGTATTTTTTTTTTTTTGGGGGGGGGGGGGGGTAAACACTTGCAAAAACATCCTTTTGTAAAATTATGTTTAAAATTATCCAAAACCAATATCTTTCTACCATTTATACTTTCTACGAACTCCATAGTACTGACTGTCTGGTTGTTAAACGTCGAATTTACAAATACATTTATGTCGTAGTAAGTACTTTGTAAGTATTAAACACTATAATATTATACAATACCTACAGGAAATGATATTTTTATCTTAATGTTTCATATCATACGATCAATATAGGAAGCTATATTGTATGATATAAATAAATATATATTTGTATATATTTATCAATACCATACCATGAATTTGATGTACTTATAAAATAATTTGTGATCGATAAGGGTTTTACGACATACGAAATGTTTTTGTCTGTACTGTAGTTTCAATCTTAGATCGATTGATATGATTATACGAAAATTTCATATTTAAGTTATATAATATATATATATGTGAGAGTGAATCTTAAAGATTTTATACAACTTCGTTAATATAATGAAAATTACACTTTTTTTTCTTTTTCATCAAAAATATGATTGGTGACTAAGTATAATAATTTTACCTTAGAGGTAGATTGGCAAAATGGGAATAAACCATTTTTAAAATTGGCTAAAACGAAGGATGGCGGAAATAGTAATTTTAAATTTTGGCGGAAACGGGTAATTGACATAACTAGTATACGTAAACTCAAACCCAATTTGCCAGACAATTTTCATTGATTGATATGTGAGCTGGACCTTGATTTTTTAAATTAGGTATTCTATTTTTATTTTTAAGAATTATTTAGCATTACTTCTCAGATGAGGAGATTCTCAATTTTATTTATTTTTTTAATAAATAAATGTAATATCATAACTGTTGACGTTATAAATAAAAATCAGTAGGTACATAAGACATAACATGTCGTGTGCATTTGATGTTAAATATATTTATTTATTTATTTACAAATTGTAAGGTTTTTGCACGTTTTAATTAGTATCGACCAATTCGAAAGGATAGTTTACCGTAACATATACCTTATATATGATTATTTCTCTCTTGGCTAGTGTATCGTTAAAAATACTATCGGCATAAAAATTCTGTTTCATCGTAGGGATTCATTATGCGATTATTATAAATAAATAAACTATAGTAATCAAAGTCAGTTTTATTACGTCGTTTAAAAAAAACGGTTTTCGAATTCTCGGGTCAAATGACAGGGCGATTGCAGGGTTGTAAATTGTAATACTAAACGAGTAGATGCGTGTAGGTATTCCGTGAAATAATTAAATATTATACTTTGTAGGTATCTAAGCGTGGCTGTTGAATGATGCTAATATATATTCAAACAAATACTATAATTAATTTAAAAGCTCTATAAAAATAATAATAATAATAATACAACAAAGTTACATCAGAATATAAGTTGTATAGTATATTTCAACATCTGTCCGTTTTCGTTATTATTTTCCATATGACCCATTGCAGAATATTAAACCAAAATCGAATGACCTGCACTTCGATGGCAATAATAATGTCTGTTGTTTATTGTGATACTTAAATATAATATGTACGTTATCCCATAGACTGATAATTTATTGTTAATAATTATTTGTGGTACAATAATGTTTTTAAATTTATCATTATTAGTATATATCATTACTTTTAGAAAACCAAAGATTTATATATTATTGTGAGCATTACTACAGTAATATAGACGACCCACACTAATAAAAAAATACCATACAAAGTTGCGTGTATACACATGTATATACTATCCACGCGATATAACTATACAATTTATTATTTTTTTCACGTACAACCGCAAAATAATAGTATACCGTCGCGGCGGGTCTTCTTAAAATATCGTTCAGACAGTCAGACAACAAATCGTTTTATTCTAAAATATAATGCACATTAGTTATCTATGAACTAAATCGTGCGACAATTAAACGACGATCCCCAGACATTCCAATCATTTGTAAATAAATAAACAACGCAGAATCCATGCGAAATTGCAGACATAATTATAGTACAAAATGTATTATGAAGATTGTTAGAAACACGCCAACTGGCATGAACGCCGAAAATATTTGATATCGTACTCCGTGAAATACTACACACTAGGCACTAAAGGTTTTTCTATGCTTAAATGTATTTTTATAACCCATACCTTGCCCCTGAAAATGGAAATTTATAGATCACTCCTTATTGGTGACACTGAATAATATACTTTAATGAATCATATTTTAGTAATTTCCATTTATTTGTTGTTTTTTTTTTGAAATTATGATAACAATACACACAATAATCTGCACTTTAATTTTGAAATCTTTGAAATAATTAATTTCGAAACGCGCCAACTATAAAAATTAATTTGAAATAGTATTATTTTAAACTACTGTATAGGTGCTACTCTAGTTTACGTATACTTAAGACAATATATTTTTCCTTTTGAATTATTCTGAGCGTCACATGAGTAAATAAATTATATTACAGTTTTTAAAATATGAAAAGAATCATTATAATACTGTCATAGTAATAATCCAGTTGCATTCATCAATCAAACTGTGTTAATAATAATAGTATCCTAACTTATAATATTATTTTAACAATATGGAATACCTATATTAAAAAGTTTAAGAGTAATAACTCTATATTTTTAATGAGTACAAGTTTAATACGAGTTAAACATATATTTTTTTATATTTCTTCGGTCATTTGTTACCGATGTATTTTTCATTTTATTTTATTATTAATGCGAATGTCCCAATCTAGATAAATTATAATTATAATAAAATAAAGCTCTATTTTTTTGTAGAACACTACATGCATTAACTACTCGTACATGTATTTTTATTTTTTACTTTTTAGTAATTTTTTAGATTATGATACTGGTGTACTTTTAGTAGCCTGTTTACGACGCCGCATAAACATCGTTTTACGATTGAAATGCATTAAAAAAAAAAACATCTCTATATTGTAAAGAAAAGTCGGAAGCGTACACTGCCTAATAGTTGGTCGTCGAGGATAATTAAGCATTTTATCGTATGAGAAGAATAAAAAATAAATAATAACTGTATTATTTGGTATGTTTATTTAAGCCCAAATAAAATATCATATAATATTATACACGTAATAATATTGACGCATTATTATCATTGAAATTTAAATGACAAATAGTTCTAAGTGTATGTACATTATTTGCGAGCATCGTGCTCGGATTTATACTACGGTTTATTATTTAAACCAGCTATTTACTATGGATTTAACATAATAATATTATGCACATGGATTTATTATATAACATTGTTATTACCTAAACGTACGCATTGGGTAATAAATAATAATTCAAATAATAAATATTACTAATATTATTATATTATAGACCTGATTTATTATTCCATACGTGAAAGTAGCGTAATTAAATTTATGAACGAACTTGTAGTTATACGTCGAGTATTATATTCAATACTATTAATAATATATATGAACTTCAAACAACATTGAGCATCAAACTAACTTGATTAAATCCGGTGCCCTGTTTGCATATATTACATTTCATTGAAAACATACATTTTTATTTGCATTTTTAATAATATTATTATACTTTTGACACGGTTCTTTTTTATTTTATTGACGGACTATACAATATTGCTTTATTATAGCATGATACTATTTAAATGGTCAGCCCACGTAAATAATATAATCGACCGGGCTTGGACGCTATGCTAGTGTTTAGTAGGTTTTTCGAAGCACCATTATACAAAAAAAAAAAAATAATAGATGCAATTACAAATTATTGTACAGTGTTTTTGTGTGGTATAATATTATATTCTAGTTAAAAGTTAAAACCTTCAGGTACTATATTGTACACGTCAGTCTGTCATGAGTCATGACATCATTTATTACAATATATATATTATTATATTTAGCATGTGCGTCCAGGTCGAGGGCCAGTTACGACAATTATAAATGTAAAATATGAGCGTACAATTTAATTTAAATGAGTGCATTTATATATTTGCAATTTTACTGAAGCATTTATTCAGCATTTTTCACCTTAGAGAGTAGAGACAATGGTTGGTGAAATGAAGAATAATTATTTTTAATCTTATATGCGTACATTTCAAATTTATTTTAAGACCTACTACCTATACGAAGTTGTTTCAAGGACAAAAGAGAAACTATTAACTTTTAAATTTTCTCGTTAATAATAATAGAGTAAAACAACCCTCGTCGTCGTCGTCGTCGTCGTCGCCAATGCCACCATAATGGCGTGGAAGTGCGGAACGAGTGCAATTCCGTTGAAATTTTTAAAGAGGGCGACATTAAACATAATAATCGTAAAAATCAGGGGCGGATAGGCATGATCTGACCGGCCCGGGAGAAATAGAATTTAGCGGCCCACGTGATCATATCCAAGATTTAACAAAATAATTTACTCAACTTTGAGGGAACCAACCCAGCAACCCCCCCATTTTTTGGTAGGAATAACATGAATTTAATATTACGCTATTAAAAGTTACTACTACATTTTTTGTTATTTTACTACATCACTGTATATTAAAGTGGTAATATTATATTATTTTACCATACCACTTTTATACTATATTATATTAGATTATTTTATAAAACTTATAGCACTAACTATAAATGTATAGCTGTACAAGGTAACTTGACAAATTCACTTATATTATTCTGGTTGTGCTGGTGAAAAAAAAAGTAACTAACTCTTTAAACATGTAAACATTTATCAATAAATACAAGTAGGCATGTATAATATTTTTAAACTTTTAATGAATAATGTAAATAAATAAGTATTTAATATAATATTAATATTAATTTTATTATTATATGATAAATATAATATATTATAAGATTAATAATGTCTTGAGTAGTTTATTTTGAGATGCAAATTTGTCAATAATTGTGTTATTTTCGAGTTGGTTTAATATATCTTTTTCTGTGGATATAATCATAAGTTGTTCCAGGTGTGAAGATGATAGTGTACTACGCAACCTGTTTTTGATGTATTTGAGCTTAGAAAATGATCGTTCGCAAGAAACTTGTGATATAGACAAAGTTAGTATATACTTATAAGCTAAGAATAATGAAGAATAGGCTGAACAATACAAAGAATATCTCAACAAAATTATATAACAGCAATGAATACAATTCGAACACTTGTTACAGGCATTTTCACTTATTGAATATTCTTTTTCGTCTAAATTAAAGTCATCTAAGTCATCTATATCTTCATTCTCATTTACATAACTAAAACTTATATTTTGTTTTAAAGAGTCAAATTTGTTTATAAAATCAAGAAACTCTTCTTTTAGTGAAGCTTGTGTTACATTTGGATTTATAAAATTCAATTTTTCACTAATTTTTTTCATTGCATTTTCTGGAAGCCCCTCATTTTTTATATCATCAAAGTTTTTTGGATCTAAACAAGAAATATCTGCACAAATTTCTCGAGATAAACTTCCATACCTAACTTTTATTTTATTGTTAATTGTGTCTATAATAGTTTGAAAAGTGCCTATTCTATATTCATCAATCGCTGAAATGTTTTTGAAAGAATCATCAGCCTCATAATTAAACATTTTTTTGGGAACTCTACGTCTTTTATTTGGAAATTCACTTTCAATAACAATATCAATTTCATCAAGTTCGTCATTCATATGTTCTATGAATATATTGGTTTTTTCATGAATTTCAGAAAATTCTACTTGCTGTAATTGAACTTCAGATTTTTTAATCATATTATATGCTTGTAATATGTCACAGTTCTTACCCTGGAGATATTTAGATAAAGGTCCTGTAATACTAAATATTTTGAGAAACACCATTGCTGTTAAAATTGTCTCATATTTTATGAAATTTTCTATGAATCCTGATGCTTTAGCTCTAGATTCCGAGTCATTTTGTACCGAATCTTTAATTGTTTTCATTACTTTGATAAGGTTTTTAAATAGTATGCCATTAAAATTGTTAGTGCCGAATAGTCCAAAAATTTTTTTGAGTGCTACTTCCTTCGCCCACCATCTCGTTTCTCCAATTAAATTGAGTTTCATTTTAGTAACTATATCATTCCAACGATCCATACGTACATGTGATCGTCGGATGAAACTAGCTGTGCTATTGAGTAGTTCAAATAAGTTTGCAGCATGAAGTCCGCTACTAGTGACATCTTGTAATACTAAATTTAGAATGTGTCCCACACACCATACATGCACTTGATTAGGAGCTAAATCTTCCATCTTTTTAGCGAATCCTGAGTATTGTCCTTGCATATTGCTGGCCCCATCGGTTGAATTCCCAATACAATTATTTAGTGAAATACCTTTTGATTGCAATGTTTGAACCACTAAATCAGCAAATGCTTGACCAGTTGTTGTTGTGCATTTTTTAAATCCTATAATACGTTCATACACTTTATCATTTACGTATCTTATGATTATAGAACACTGATCTGACACACTGACATCCTGCGTCGTGTCTATTTGTATAGAATACATTCTTGCTTTTTTTATTTCTGACACAATTGTTTTAGTTATAAGATCGGAACATACTTCTAAGATGTTGTTAAAAGTATTTTTGGATAAAAATGTTATTAATCCACCACCTTGTTTACTGCCTTTGTCTTTGATCTTTTCACTCTTAACGATTATTTCATGAAGGTATGATTTTAAAAGAGAGTCATATTTACTTAAAAATAAAATTATCTCTAAAAAGTTACCATGATCGATGTTTGGATTATTTAATGTGTATGCTGCCTCGTTTCTTTTTCCTCTATATGCCAAACCACATTTTCCAATGAGTTTTACAATATCAACAATTCTTTCAACAATATTTCTACGTCTCTCTATTTGTTGCCCTCTGATATCTGTGCAACCGTAAATAATCATTTTCTTAATGTCTTTACCTTCTTTTGTCATAAAATGACTATTGACACAATCTCTATGGTGAGCGGAGTTTTCGTGCTCTCCAATTCTCAAATAAATATGTTGCCAATCAGAAGAACCCTCAACAAAAGTATTTTGCTCTCCTTTTTTGCCATAAGCAATACAAATCGTGCAAAATAATTTTTTTAATTCTGTAGAATAAGATAACCATATACGTTTATTATTTGCTGAATAATAAGCTTTTTGTGGATTGAAGGGAATATTGTCGTTTGGTTGACAAGGATGAAATTCGAAGAAGTCCTCAATATTTTGATACGTTGGCTTTTTAAAATAATCAAAGGCGTCAGGTTTATTTATTGCATGTTTAAGATCAATGTCAAAATTATTTTTTCTTATTTCGTCTTCATCTAAAATATTATCTTGTTTCTTATTTTCTTTAGCCAAATAATGTTCTTCATAGTTAATTATGTTGTTATTGGGGATATTATTACTTAGTTCACCGTCAGGTCGAGATTTATAACTGTTAATTTCAGTAACCGAAGATTGAATTGGTAAAATTGCATTATCCTCTTTTTCAGTATCCAAGGATTGATTTACTAAAACTACATTATCCCTTTTTTCGACGTTCTTAAACATACTATCCAATTTTAAACATGTTTTGCTCTCTTCTAATAACTCTTTTCGTTTTTTATCTCTGTTCTTTTCTGCTCCCCCTTTTCTTTTTGATTTGTTTTGAAGCATAGTTATCTAGAATATATTATCATATATAGCGTTTAATTTTTGAAATATTTCATAAAAACATGAAACACTGACCTATATATTGGTCTTACCTATACCTTTACTCTATGTTTGGTAGGAAATAGATTATGAACTTATTGGATAATTTATGTAATACGGTTTCCAATCACTTTACTTAATTTCTCAAAATTCACATACACTTACCAACCAGAAAGTTTTTCATACAATACATAATAAATAAGCACAATATGATGTGTACCAGCTTATAGTGTAAATTATAATACGAAAATGTACCTACTTGTCTAAACTCCAAAATCCAAATAAACTGGTAGGTTGTGGTTATATATTTTTCTAGATACAGTGGTCAGTGACAACAGAAAGCCAAAAACTGAATGACGTAGAAAATAGTGTCTATACTCTATTGGCCTAATGCTTAGTTGGAAACATTTTACTGTAACGTCCTGTGTTTAATAATAATAATTATTATTTAATATTTATATTATCTAATGACAGCTGCAGTTGCGGGTCAATACGCAGTACGCATAACAATAATACCCGAAACCCGAATTCCAAGATAAACACCATTTAGCGATGGTTAGCGCGATGATGTGAGATTAAAGTGGACTTCCCCACAGCTCAGTCATACAACGATAATTATAGACTTATGCTAGATTTAAATAAAAATATCAGTATTATAGTATTTATTTACTTTTATTTGTATGTATGTATATACAATGTACATGTATAATAATTTAATAGAAATATTTTTCATCGGCCCATTTTCGTCAATATAAGCAGCGGCCCACCGGGAAAATCCCGGTGTCCCGGTGGCCCTATCCGCCCCTGGTAAAAATGCAAATGACACAAAATGACTATTAAAAAAAATGTCTTTTCCACTGCAGTAAATTATAGTTCGTATATTATACAATTGTTATCACTTATCAACTTGACTTTTTTTTTAAATAATTCAAAAAATAGCATATTATGATACAAATTTCAATTCAATATCTACAGAAGCTTTATAAGTTTTGTCGTCGAGCAGTATAATAAATATTAAATAATAATATTATTATGTAACGGTAATAGTTGTATAATGTTTTTGCGGTCGAAATTCACTCGCTGCCTGTGTAGCACGTCAACAAAATATGACAACATTACCTTCAAGGATGCAACTATAATAATATTATGTTCTGTTGCGATTTGTAGAGAAATTTTTTTTCTGCCCCAAAAAACGAGCGCGCCATTCAATGCCCGTGGGCACATTACTTCAAAACAGAAAATTTTTATATGGATCAGGTCTTCGACCTCGGTCAACGGAGAGATTAAAAAAAATAATCATTAAATTTACAAACTTTTTCAGCAATTTAAAGACGGAAATTTTTTTTAGATTACCCATTACATGTATTATGACTTGCAGCGAATGGTTGCGCCTCGGGGACCTCGCCATACCGCGACGCATATTCCATGGGGGGCAGGGGGCCTCAGGGCAAATATTTAATAATAGTACCATTGTAGTATTTCTATTTCTCTTCACGTCATTCGTATACGGTGAGATCGTATTATTGTCATACATTATTCAATATTTGGGTTTGAGACTTACACAGTATTTGCAACACCGCAGGATGTAAAATGTAACCAAAAAAAAAACCTGGAAAATGTTTACGTTTTCTTCGTAATAACTTTTGTCAGTTGTTTCTGTTGCACGTGTGTGCAATGTACATCGTATTATAATATATTATATTATATACATTTACATTCCACAGTGCATTTTGTATATTATAGTAAAGCATATATTATTATGTTGTATCGTGGAATGTTGGAACCATGCAGTCTATAGTGTGTTCTGCAATTTTATTTTGCCCATAGCTATTTTAGTATTGTTAGTTTGTGCAATGGTCGTATGAGCATAATAGCGCTATACCAGAAATATGTTGTATATGAGAAAGAATGGGTGCTTGTGTTTTTGGTGTGACATTTTGTATATGCCCGAATAAAAGTTGGTCCAAGACTGTTAGTTATATTAACTATACATGTGCTGTTATTCATATTTAAATTTACAATAATTTCACAGTTAAAACTTGAAAGTAAATAGAGAATAAATGCCACAAGCTCATGACATCTTTCGAAGGAGTAGTGAGTTAAATCAAGGTTTTTCAAAGATGTGAAATAGGTATCTATATACTATAGCTACGTTTTGGCGTGTATTTTCATTTTGGTTCTAGAATTTGAATAAATTTTGAATTGATAAGTCGTGATCATAGTTGTGACTTATTCACACGTCATATACCTGCATATTATACCATATCATATGTAAACCTAAAATGTCAACAAATTAAAATAAACGAAAAATTAAAAAATGCGACAACTACTCGCGTAGTCACGTACGATAGTTAAATGTGAATGCCAATGTGGCAACATGAAATGTTGTGTTAATAATAAAGGGAAGCAATAATCCTAGGGAAGGCCGTACCTAATATTAAGAATTGTGTGCTTCTTTGCTCCCCCACCCAAAGTCGATCCCTGGAGCCGTTAATACACGGCGCAGACGAGTTTTTCAAAAAATAAAATACAATATCATATACGATACATGATAATAATCGTGATATTAAAAAAAATAATATTATTAGTGTGCGTTCGTATCGTCACCGTGTTTTGAAGACACATTCGAGCGCCGTAAAAAACGCGTTGTTATTATTTCTATTTTACCCGTGTCTCTTTGATAGTGCACCTATGTAACGATAGAAAAATATTATGTATAGGCACACACAATGTCGGATGAGTATAATTATGTATTCGTTGTTAGCTGCGTGTATACCGTGCTTATAATAATCATACTGTACGATTATAATACAAACGGTGTGCGTGTGTGCGCGCCCAACGCAGGTAATTAATATCGAAAACTTCATTAAAAAAAGGGAAAAAAAATTAATAAATAATATAACCTTATCCTGCTGCAGCTCGTTGGTCGATCGAATCGTTACCGGAAGTCAACGCGATCGTATAGCGGCCGAGGCGGCGATAGTGCTGCTGTTTTTTTTATCGGAGACGCAATCTGGATGCTTCTCGCCAATGTAATAAGACGACAGCGACGCTGTCGATCTTAATTGCGCGTTAATTTTAACGCAATATCTGCAACGCAA
Organism: Myzus persicae; assembly: GCF_001856785.1. NCBI lineage: Eukaryota > Metazoa > Arthropoda > Insecta > Hemiptera > Aphididae > Myzus > Myzus persicae. The sequence goes on from NW_019104189.1 coordinate 81,145, forward strand.
ATAAAATAAATAGAGAAAAAAACTGTGATCATGTACAATATATTATTAGGTATTATATTATGTAAATTATTATTATTTAGCGAGTATCTTATACTCGGTGTATCGTGTATGGCCAGTAATTAATAATAATCTCATTATATTATATGCCTAGGTAGGCACCTGCAATCTACATATATTATAATGTACTATAACGCAGTATACAATATACTTGATTATATTGTTAATTCGCGAACAATTATTTATTGTTATATGATGATCACAATTCATTTACAAAATCACGAATGCATAAAAAGATTTCAAACGGCCTTATTAAATTTTACTGACTGCGAAGATCTATCTATCTATGAATAAATTTCACCCATTTAAAATTATAAATATTTGTAACAAGTTATGCCGTTAACTATTAAGAATCCTTCAAATGGGTACCTATGTAGCAATGTCGTAGCAAGTATAATGAGAGTATATGTCAATATGGTGTTAGAGTATTTTGGTAAATACGCACAAACATCTCATATTATATCGTGTTTGCGTAGCCAAGTGAACAAATTAAAAAGGTTTTATGGGACAATAATGTCAACCTGCAAATATCTTTATCGCATATTTCCAAGAATTTCGGAAAACTATTAATTTGACATTAATAATCCATTATACAAACGTCGCCGTCGCGCGGCCGCGAGGAAACATCGGAGGAGACGTCCGTAAATATTTTCAGACATGAGGGGCAATGCCATACGAAATTCGTAGAATTATCAAATATTATTTGACTTAATCTTTACTGAAGTACAAGTTACACCCAAATACTCCAAATAATATTAATTATTAAAAAATAAAGTGACTTAAAATAATATTAATATCATGATAATCTTACATAAACATACAAATTATGGTTATTTTTAGTTTCTGAATTCATTTCTATTGAATAATAAATATAATTTGGAAAATTTGAAAAAATGTACCTGTCTACCAGGTACCTATGTTGTACTAAATACTAATACGACAATACAATTTTATTCCGTATTAAGTCTTGAGTTTTGTTGATGAACAAGAGAAACTAAGAAAGAAAGTTTTATCGTCTATATAAGATAAACAATATATTTATTAACCACAACCACTATTAATAATACTATAGATGACCAATAAACAATAATATATTTATATATACATTAAATTATTTAATTACCTACGTCTTTTTTTTTATGTTGTCGAGGAAGTACACAAGAATAATATCAATACATTTTTAACCTTGGGATATTTTTATCAAAAATAATAACCATAATGATTTATGAAAACATTTCTTTAAGATCGGATTTGTTTTTAATTTTTTATACTTTATAATTTATATTATATACCCATTGTGTTATTAATTATTATATTATAGAAGTATTATATATTTAAATTGTAGATTGATGTTGATTATAATAGTTTGAATGATCTTAGGATAAAAAGTCTAGGGAAAAAATGCCACAGCAAAAATAAGTCCGGACAAAAAGACAAAAAGACAAAAGAAAACATAATGTTTCTAAAAGTTGATTATTTAGTAGGTAAGTTGTAAGTATCAAAAAATAAAATAGATCAGAAGAGAATTGTATTATTTATTGGTTATCACTTATAATTTTTTTTTTTTGTAATACAATGTATACGATGGTGATTAGAAAGGTATCATATTTTTAACAACAAATTGTTGCACAATACCTTAAGTCCATCTATCATTTTATTAGCTCAACTATCATTTTGTTCACTGATATCGTTGAATTCTATTTTTTCATTATCGATATTTCTAATTTTTTCGACGCATTTTTTCAATTTATTCCCAGATTGTACGACGACTGTGTTACACAAAATGTGTTAACCAAGTACCCAAACTTTCACAAATGTTAGTTTTTTAATGATGACCGTTTGGTGTAACTTCGTGAATGTTCTACACTTCAGGTCGAAATAATGCCTTAATTCTACGCAATTAAATAGATACACCGCACCAACTGCACGTAAATGTATGTTCCAGTTACTTATGTTGTGTCATTTGCAGAAAATGAAATCGGAAATTATTACTTATTAGTTATTACCAATAGTAATGTAATTCAGTTTTAACCTATTTACTTTTTTCAAACATACTATATATTTTTCTGACATTTTGTTATTTTGTCTGAATTTTATTTCTTGGACTATTTTTACTGGACTTTTTTCCTCAGACTTTTTCTACAGACTTTTTTACTGTTTACTAGTATATGAATACATATATCACATATGAATAGACCGTGATACTCTAATGAGTTATACCTATTATTAATGTTTTTCAAAAATTATAATTTTAAAGTTCACTAATGAAATTAATCTGAAAATAAATTTGAATACATTCATTTAAGCGTTACTGGAAATCCTCAAAAACAATTCTTTATATTTTAGGTATTCATAGTTCATACAATTAATTTAGTATTTAAGTATATCGAAATTACTAAGTACCAATAATTGTGTAAGTGTTTGGACTTTGGAGGTTAGTATGCATTTATTCTGAAGATTACATTTATTTTAATTTGTTTCAGAATCTAAATTATATTCACTTAGACACGACGTCTACTTACATAACCATTTATTTTTGAATAATTCTTAACTATTATGCTAATAAAGATTTAAAAAATATTAATTACCTGTATGCATATAAAATAAGACATAATAACTGTACTTTGTATGACGCATATTCAATAGTCATAATTACTATCGTGGGTTTTCTCAGTTTTTACTTGAAATTTTAGGTAGGTTAAGGACAAAGTGGTATTTACCAATTACATTGTATGGTTGGAAATCTATTTAAAGGTAGATTTACAACAGTCTTTGAATATTAATTTTTGAAATTATTTTGTATAAAATATAAAGCTAGTATATTACACATGCCATATGCGAGAAACTTTAAGGTAAAAACGATGATATTATTGTCTATTGTCTAATTAGCCCACTATAGCTAATGATTAATGAATGACGAGAGCGGTCTAAAATTTAAATCAACAGAAATCCTCGTTCTAAAGATTTGTTGAAAAATAAATTGGTCGACAAATAAATTGAATTCGATCGGGTTATTTTTACGCGTCTATTCTACTTCACCGTACATCGCAATTCGATTAGTTGATAAATCAGTGAAGAGTAAAACTATTAGCTTTACTAACTACAATTAGTAGTCTTGCTTTTCATCTGGTTTAAACTTTTAAAGCCAGTAGGTACCGGTATCCTGGAAAAACTAATCGATGAGGTCATAGCTTGTTTTTCTCCGGTATAATTCTTTCAATAACTTAGGAGCATGCATGAGCAATGACCATGACTTAGGAAATCGTGGTATCTTGAAGCAAGATATTAGTATATTACAGTATAATGTAATATGTTCCGTTGAGAGGGGAACGTCATACATTTTATTGATCACTGCAGATATGAGAGATGGTATGATTTTTATTTTTTATTCGAGTTGTTTGATCAGGTAAACGTGCGGGTAATAAGATTCAAGTGGCCAATATTCTTTTTCTGGTTCGATTATTTTGTTTATTGTTTTTGTGAATTTTATACTGAAATAAGAGTTATAGTAATACAGGAATAATAGAAGAAGAATATCGAGGAACAATATGGCGTATTTCTTCGAGTATTTCTACCCGAAACATAAAACGAAAACGTATATTATAAATTTGAAACTGCTAGATAATATATATTTTATATCATTTACTTATTTGGTATTTCCTGAAAACTTAAACTTGGTTTTTGGGTTTTCAATTATAATTTAACTACTATACTATAAAATATAGAATTCCCCCTGATAAAAAAAAAATTACAATTTACTAAGAACATGTTTGTTGTTATCTATAGGTCTAAACTTTTTTAACCAAATGCCTATTACCTAATAGAAAGATTCACTCAGGATTATTTGATATGAGAAAAATAGTGTATAAATGGCTATTTTCAGAATTATAATCATTATTTAAATAATTTTATCAATAGAATAGTTTTCGCGTGTTGATAGTTTATTAAGTTGATGCTATAAGTTGTATCGTTTGTAATTAAGTATGAAATTATGTTCTATGATTGTCTGTACATTATCTCAATAACTTGTATTTTGTCTAACTGTTAATTTATTTTTTTTCAAAATACCTACATGATCACGATTATTATAATATAACTTTCTATTCCGACATAAGATACGGCTCAAATGAGTAGATATTATTGTATTTCTATACAACAATATTATGTATGTATTAAATCAATAAATCATTTTCAAAAAACAAAAATAATAATACAACCTAGATAATTGAAACTGTAACATGAATAGAAAAATAAAGTAAAAATTAGTATCGCGTTGTACATGGTTCATATTTTTGATCATACTGTCATAACAATTTAATATTTACCCTGCAAGACTGTAACCGTTGATATATATCTATAAAACGTCTTGTATTTGGGTGCAGCAGTACGGCGGAGGTGCGGCCTCCCTGCATGATCTGCAATCAGATAAATTACTTTCCACCCCGTTTGAAATTCTTGCTCACGCGACTGTATAATAACATGCGATTTTATTATACTTGATGGGTCATGAGTATCATAATAATATGTATATAATATTATAATTCAGGTACTATATGCTCTATTCAGTAATTTAGAATATCTAATAAAATATAAGTATATTAATGCGGTCTATAGTGCATAACACTGCAGCCTATGCGGAGTCCGTTTAATTAGTGAAGCTATAATAATCTGTCAAGCCTAAAACTTCCCTCGGTGTGCGCATAAACGTTTAATGTCTAATATTATAATACAGTTCCACACAAACCATATCGTGCTCCGGTTGCCCCCGACTGACATGGCCGACGTTGTTCGTCGTACTATATAAAATTCATCATCATAATATATTATTATTATTATACTCGTGGTCGTGCGGAATATTATTATAATACACATTATATGCATGCTATAATAATAATATAACGCTTGCGCTTGATAAGATCACGTTGTTGTTTGCGGTGTACAAGTGCAACCGACCGATGAGCTCTCACAGGCCCCTAAGCTGATAGATATGAGGATATATATCGTATGGAAATATATAATTATTAATCATACACTGTTTAGTGACCCAATTAGGTACTTATAGGTATTGGTTTAGTTATCGCCTATTCGGTGTCTACGTATTATGCAGTTGGAATTGTTTTAAATTCCATACTGACCATCTCTAGCTGTAGCGAGGTGTATACCAAAACATGCAGACATTTTGCTCACAATATCTGCTCTGGTACAAAATACGTATATAAAGTCATATTTTATACCCCTTGTTCGACTTTGATGGAACCATATCGCTGGGTCATCCAAAAATATAAAAATTCAATACCTCGTGAGGACTGTTGACTGCAGGGACACGGGGTAATAAGCTATGCTATTTAGTATTTAGAATGTTCTTTATCAGAACCACCAACTAAAGAGGGGTAATGGGTTGTACAGGATATGTTTGAACATACGAGTATATTTTTGTGATTTTTATCGGTTGTTATAATCTTACAAAATCATTTATATGCTCTTTGAATGTACCTACACTTTGAAGTATACAGATATCGTGGAATTATATCTATACTATTATTTGTGCTCTTGTCATATACCTTTTACAAATAATCAATTATCGAATAAACGGACAAATATCAAATATTGTTGTCCAAAAATAAATTATAGTATTATAACTAGTAGTATTTAGTTCAAACATTCCAAGATAAAATACAGCGCATTGGCAATCATTCAACAGCTACCTGTGAAAAATAATAAAATGGAATGAAAATATTTTACTAGGTATCGTTTTAGATCTAAGATCACCGTAACCTTATAACATGGTTCGAAAACGAACGTGGTTACGATGGTTACCTATTACACGGTTTCATACGTCATTGAATGTTATACAACGAAGTACAATTTTCCAATAACTTTTATTTGATACCAAAAGGTAGAAAAAAACTATAAACAGTTCACTGATATAGTAATTACGCCTACAGCGATATTGAATTTCAATGAATGTAAATTTCTAGGAGATGATCGATTTCCCATTATTTATTTAATTAATGTTTGATGTGATTGCCTGGGTTTGGTTCATTTATAACACGGTAACGAGTATTAATTAATAATTAATTACACAGAACCATAATATAGGTAGGTACATACATACATACATACATACATACATGCATAATATGTACTCGTAATGTACATATTTTTTCCAACTTTACTTTAAAACCAACATTTTGTGTATCATATTATATAATATAATATTTAAGGATTTGCATTTTTGTGTTTTGTAAAATATATTTATTTTCATATAATGTTCTTATGTATAAGTGCCATCATTTAACATGTACGGCTAATAGTGATATTGTTTTTTTTTTTTTTGGTTTAATATGAACATTTGTGTATCAATGTGTTTATACATATTATTAAAATTTAAAAGAGATCAGTGTCAACCGAAGCACTTAGATGTAGGTGTTGCATTGATTACTGGTCTGTCAAGAATAATATAAATATTGTACAATGGTATTTCTTATTTGTAATCTGTAGTTTGAAAATTGTTATGACAACCAATAGTATTACACATATATAATAAGAAGGATTATTTAGAAAATGATCCATGTTATATTCGTTTATGAATTTAAAGGTGGTGCCATACTTCGCTGTACGTCGTTCGAGCTGAACATATTCATTTGACTTGTAAACTGTTAGTAATGCGTTACAAGCATATTTTTGTTGCTAATATACTAAATTCCTAAATATTTTATAACAGACAAGATACGATTCAGCGAGAAGACCCATCAACCCGTTTTTCAATAATTGTTTATATGAATTGTGTGTTGATTTTATCTTTTCAGAAGACTTTGGATACCTATTATAAACATTAAACAGTATAATATCTAATACAATATGTTAAATTATATTTTGTGGTAATCATTTTCTGTTTGTCATATACTTTAAATATATTGTATATTAAAAGTGTTTGATTTAAAAAGTTTCAAAGCACAGTCCATAGAGCATCAATAATAATTAACTAATTTGATCTAACTCAAGCCTGGGCGACATAATGATAAGTTTTAATTCTGTTAAGCTTAATTGATAGAAAACACTTTAAAAAGTTTAAAGCTAATAGTTATCCGATTTTTTTTATTTCAGTTAAGTTAAAAGTTATATGAAAACTAATAATTAACTTAACTTATGTTTTTTTTTTTAATTTATAATTATGCAGTAATATGACTAAAAGTAATAAAAAGTAAATGTTTATGCAATAAGTATCATCAATTATAATTTGATTGTATTTAATATTTAATTATTTATAAATTAATGTAAATTGGATTTGATTAAAAGTAACTCATTGTGTATTAAGTTTATATCAATATAAATAAGTTAAGTTCAAAATTAAGTTAGTGACATTTCAGTTGAAAAAGTTGAGTTAAAAAATTTAAAATTAACTTAACTTTTACTTTTTAACTCGTTATACCCAGTCATACCAATTCAATAATTAATATAAGTAGGTATATGATATATAATGAGGTTAATTATAATATTCGTTGTTTATATACCATGTATTATAAATTATAATTGAGTATTAGATCTATGAAATTCGTAATTATAAGGATCTATAGAGCGAAAAAAAAATTTCTTCATGCCGAAAAATAGCCATTCATTTTAAGTGGTCGAAAGTTAATATTCATATAGGTAGTATACCTTTGTAGTTATACCTGTATAATATTATGGATAGTAAAACTAAAAGCTAATAAAAAAAATAATAAAAAAATAAATATTATAGATATAAATATAAGAAAATATCACTACATAGATACATTTAATAAAGTGGGTATCTACACGGCTGAATCGTATACGACACGAGTAAACACAAATATTAAGGTACTTAACTATAACCTACTAAGACACACAATTCATAGGTTGAATATGAAATGGATCTACTTTTTTTCGAAACCTTCAAGAATATTTCTTACTGTTTGTTTCGTATAGGTAATTCAATATTTTAGCTAAAAGCGTATTAAATTGGACAATCAATAATTGACAGACGTTTCAGATCGTTACAATAAAACAAACGGTTTCATAACGTCAAAAATAATTTATTGAAAAATAATTATCAATGCGTGGACATTTACATAGAACTTTTCATTATTATACTTATGTGTAATATTTCAAATAACAAATATTGTATTTAATTCTAATATACGCCTTCATTCACATTTTCATAGATGATATGTTATACCTCATATTTTCATAATAATATAAAATTAAACTTAACTTTAGTTCAATATTACTTTATGCGTTTTTACATACAAGTAAATACAACTAAAATAAATTCATTAAATATAACATGGACGTTTGTTTCAAATTACACCTTAAATAATTTTTAACCAGCGATTTTTTTTTACACAAACATTCCTAAAAATAAAAGTTTTTATCAATATAGATATCATTTTATCAATAAAATGGTTATTCAATTGCCATATCATATTACCTAAATCGATAGACATATAGTTTTCGTTCATTGTTTCCTAATAGTAGGCCTAAGTTATTAGTTTGTGAACATCGGCATCCAAAATATTCCAAATATGTCTTATGAGTTAAGCTTATGACTATGATGTATATAGGTACACATAATTGAAATACCTGCTCAATATGTGTATTAAAAACGATATTTTTCATACATTAAAGAAATAAGTGTAACAAAATTAAAATATTAAAATATTGAAATACATTAAAATTGAGTCAAAACACTCAAACAATAGATATTGTATTAGTTTGTGATAAAATGCTTGTTTTAAACTAAGTACTTAAACTATATTATGCACGTTAGTTATTTAGATAAAATAAAAACCTTTGTCACAATATTTTAGAGGAAACCAATGTATAGAAATGCGTTAAAATAACATATTATTATGTTTTTATTTTATTGTACCATGCAAACGTACGTGCTGGCACGGATCGCACGCTAGCGATATATTTTTATTGTACAATTGTTTTACACAAATAGAGGCATCTACTGAAATGTTGCGGATAACTTACTGTCGAGATTCTTTGAGAGTAAAACAGAAAGAAAAAATGGTTATTATAACTACGCCGTATTCGCGAAAAAAAATCAAAAACATTGACTCATTAGCGTTGAGGATTTCTGTATGCGTTTTCACTTTCTATATAATATATAATATTAATTATTATACCTACTCGGTATGCGAATATCTCAAAATTGTCTGGGAATATGTTAAATACAGTAAATTTCACTTAAAACTTAGTACTTTCCCAGCAAAGTTATTTGCTTTAGGGACCTATATAATTATATATACGTGTAATACGTGACGTGGGGTTAATGAAATAATACTAGCTATACCTTTGTTTGAAAGAAAAAACCTACAATTATATAGTGTATTATATTATCGTACTGTAATCAAAAATCGATTCGACAACAATCAATAGAGTGATTCTCTGTAATAACAACAAAAATATTATTTTAACATAGCTGTCTGTACTGTTTGCAGAGGCTAAAATAAAACATAAATTTAAAAATATACCTTATTCTAATACATTGAAACCAAATTTAACTACTTAAATCATATAATTTTAATTGTATATAAATCATACTTGAAAATGTTTGTTTGTATCAAAGAACTAAAATGAATTCAATAGTTTAAAAATATTAATAATTTAAAATTATATTATAGTCTATTGATGAAAAATCCTAAAATAAATTTCTTCTATTATGTGTGTACAATTAATATTGTACATTAATATAAATCGTATAATATAATATATAACATATTATGTCTATAACTATTAAGATGTTAACAATTTCCGTTTTTAGTCGAGACTTGAAAGCATAATTTATTATTAATTAAAAATAATGAAGAATGTATTTTAATTATGCTATGTTTTAAGCTGTTATTAAAAGTTAAATGAATTAGGCAATTAATTAAAACTGTATATCATACATAAAATTGTTTTACTTTCAGTTTTCACTAATACTCAGATTGTGCTTTAAATAAAATAATATTTCGTTAATTAAACAATAATTTATTTTTGAAACCAGAAAAATTTCGTTATATTGAAATAAAATATACCTGCTATGTACATTGTTAGTCGTGTATGCTAATCGCATACCAGGTATCGCAGATAACCACTTTTAGGTCTACGATATTATAAAAAGATTTATTAAATTTAAATACAACTCTAACATGTTAAAAATTGGTAAACCAACACTATTATTTATTAATTAATCATTACGACAATGATGTTGTAGAGTGTAGACCATATTATATTAGGATGCAACACAATAAGACAAAGAGTATTATAATATGTTCTGTATATACGGAAATAAGTATTAAATGTACATATGATATTACCTATATTGATTATTGATATAATATACAAGGTGATTTACCGGGAATGCTCAAGCCCATGGCCCACGGTTTTATCCTTTATATTATGCATTTATTTGAATTCTCATTTTTGTGTGTAAGTTTGAAATTGTTTTCAAATGCCATCATAAACAACCTAGGTATTTGAAAATATGATCTAGAAAATAAATACTTAAGATACATTTGTTTTTAAAATAGTTATTGAGTGTTAAATGGCGATGAGCATTAAACATGATCGGCAAATCATCGTGTATGAAGCAAACTTCATTTTTTCAATTGAGAACCACTAGTTTTTTTACTATAAATTGTTAAGCAGAATGCACATTGATTTGATTGAACACGCTATAATATGATGTATATATTTAAATCGAAATTCAAACTATTTTTTTTCTGAGTTATTAAAATGTATGTTGGTACTAAGGATAATATAGTCTTCATTATCGATTTTACATAAAACATATAAAACATATGATACTTAAAATATTTAGTTAAAAACTTATTATACACAAACAATTTTTACAAATTTTTAAAATGTCCTTAGATTAATATTAAAAATTATAATTTTCAGATGGTCATGGTACTAAATTTTCCAAACCTTATGGTCTTATCCTTATGATCTTGTTACATAAAGTTTAATAAATAAAAACCGCTCTATCGAATTTTGACACATAAAAGTTCATTCGTTTTCAAAGAATTCATCTGCTTAACAATTTACAGTACCTACAAAAATTTGACCCTCACATAAAAAAAGTAGATTGAATCGCCACCGCTGTGGTGAGATACTCATTAAGTGGTATAATACATGTATGTTATTAAAAATATAGTCTATAACTAATAGTAACAATTACAAAAGTCAGAACTTTAGTAAATACATGCTTAAATGAAAGAAAACCGGGTACCGGGTTGAGCATGCTCGGTGAATCATCCTGTACATTCTGTATATCAGTAAACCACACGACTGTAAGTATCGTAATACAATTATTACGGCGCTGCAGCAAGCCCATTAATCAGCCTACACGAAATCAAATTAGAAAATTGGTTTGAAAGTTAAATTGTGATTTAGCTGCAGCAGGATCGCTGTACGAATTGACGAAAATAAATAAGTTACGATTCAACACACACAAAGTAATCATCGCAGCGTAGTGTGAAATCCAATTTATGCCGTGTCGATAATTGCCTACCTATATTATGATTTGCGAGAAAATAAAAATAAAAAATTTAAATGTTGCGGAGATTTCAAGGGAAACGGATTTATGCACGCGTGTATCATCAACAGTTAAATGTATAAAATATATTGTTCGCGATTAATGATCACACACAATTATACAATACACAACGACCTTTTATCGTTAACTATTTGGTGTGCACTTATCCGCAGCAGACTTACGTATCACATACTTAGTAATAATATTATACCGTTTATCGATACACTGGCCAAGGTTAACTGACGAGGAGAGTCATCTGCCCGCTCGACTGTATAACAATATATTAATATGTAATAATGTTATATAAACAAATGTATATAATTTAAATACATACGTCCAATATTCTGTCATAAAAATACTATAATCTGACTTCAAGAAGTACCTAGGTGTGTATTATTTAGGTTAAACAGTATATATTAGCGTATAAAATACAATGATTTATCATCGTCATAATAGTTGTGTTTACATTTGAAGGACTTTTATACGAGTTTTGATTTTAGAGAGAATAATTTTTGGTCGGTTTATATAGCTATGACGTATAATATGCATTTCGGAGTTTTTTTTCTTCCTCTCCGGAGAAACATGCTGAGCGCCTCCCATCACGATGGGAACTATCTGAACCATAGTCGTCTAAAAATCAACAGACCATATCAGAATAAACGTTTTTCTAGATATATTATATACGAGGATTAAATAATATTATTTTAATAACATGATTATCTCCCGAGTTTCCGAGTTGCAGCATTACGAAGTTAGTTGGATAAACGACCACTATTATACGTATATAATAATAAAATATGATATAAAACACTATACATGGAGTTTAATTCGTTCGAAAGACTTTAATTGAGTATACATAAACATGTAAATTGTGTATATTATATTATATACATTTAGGTACACCTGATACAATATGTATGATAAATCAATGCCGCCGATGTTCATGCCAAGTTATGGAGCGATATCATACATTTTATACTGACACACGTCACCATTTTTTTTCTTACGGACAGTTTCCCACACCCCTTTCGTAATTAAAAACTTCAAACACTTGATGGTTATTTTAATAAAACTGCGTTGGTTACTAATATACATTACGGAATTACTAACTAAAAATGCATTATTCTTTTTGAATGGTTTTAACATGTTAGGATTTATTGTACTTAGATTTCATATACAATAAAATATGTATTTAAAGTGTATTTGATCATAAATTACTCTTTTTATTCTTGCCAACAATCACCATCTTCAAGTCCAAAATTTAAAAACAAATACATGCAATTAATACTGGTTTACGAGTACCACCAAAATACGACGTGTGTCGGCCGCTACACTTGAAAATAGGGTTCGGCGCCACGCTGTTATTAGTCGTAGGTACCCAATGATACTTACTGAACGAATAGAAATATTATTTTTAAATTCCGATCATTTTATCATGCATCATTAAAATAAATCATTTATCATTTTATAACAGTTTCATTTTAAAAATGTGTGGTTTCAACCGAATAATATATTGTATTGATTTAATTATGAACGTTTAAATTATAGATTATATAAAGGTAAATAATAAGTAGCAATATATTATATAATGTGTATTATTAAAAAATAAATTATAACCCATTTTGAAAATAATTGTTTGGTTTCGTAATATATATGTATTTTTATAAGTACACTTTAATACAGGTAGGTACTTCATAAGATGTGCGTTTAATCATGTCGTAAATTGCTTGTAATAAAATAATGGGTCGTTCGACGAAAATATTTTATTTGATAATTCCTTGGGGAACATGACGTTTTTGTAATATGATTTTAGATGCTGGACCAAGAAATAGTGTTAAAATGTGTTAAGTATTAAAACTATAAAATATTATAATACAAGGTCATTCATTCCGTATTTGTTGATAAATTTCGAAAATACTTCATTATTTTATGTTCATTTAAAATTTGAAAAACTTCGTTAATGCTTCAATTTCTATTTAAGCTACGCTAAGCTCAGAAAATCGTTATTCAAATGCAACAATATATCATCACATTCCAATGTTTAAAATAATATAGTATTATAACATAAAACTACAATACGATGCAGTCTTGCGCTAAGGTGAGCGATGCGAGACGAACGTTCGACGTTGCAATTCACAACAGTCACTACCTACGTATCTTATTCATTTTTATTGTTTCATTCCTTAATATACCTTAGGTTTAGCATTTTTCAAGGCAATATGATTAGTATTCAATTATAAACTATTAGCTAAGAGGATTAATCTTGCAAACATCTAACATACCAAATTTGTGTTCAGAAGAATCCATTTTGTGTTGTTAGTTTTAATATTTTAGTGAATTGGCCTGTATAATACAATTGTATGGTAAAAATATTATGTCGTGAATCTTGCAGGCTTTTACAGATGATAGTCTGTAAAATGTTTATAACTTATTTTTAAAATTTAAATATTAATCAAAGTCATTGAGATGCCTAGATAATATTATTCTTACCTTTAAATTTGATACAAATCAATTCACCTTTAATTCAAATCAACGACACAAAATAGATTTTGCTGAGCACAATTTTTGCTATTCTGTATACGTTACTCGTATAATGGGGATAACACATGCAACTACGGGTATTAAATCGCTTCAAGATACTTTTCATTATTGTCAATTGACAACTATAAGCAATTTCATCATTCTAATAAATAATAAATACAGAAACTTACAAGAGTGAGCGTTGTCATTTTAGTTGTAAAAAAATAAGATAAAAATCATGTCCTTTTTTACTTTACGTTTTACAGGCACAAAACATACCTACTATTATACTTATGCGTTGAAGACATTTAGAGTACAATAATATTTTGATTGACAATTATTATATAATACATTTATACGTCATCATGCATCTCCAAGAATTGTGTTGTAGCACACCTTAAATACCTACCCAAAACGTCTTTATACATATCTAACTATATAGCTGATACCACTAAATAACATTATTTAAAAAGTTTACATTTTTTATTATGTAATACGAATTTATACACACAATACAATATAATACCAACCGTATATAAGTATAAAATAGGTATGTTATTATGCTTATTTGTACATTGAAATTTGAAAATACCTACTTACGAGTTCGTTATTTTTTTTTTTTTTAGAACCAAACGGTTTTTAAAATCATAGACTACAGCGGGTAAAACAGTCTTATATTAATGGTTTAATATACTTCAACTTCACATTCTTATCCGAGTATTTTACATAAAATATTACATCATTATCGTTATAAATGTCTATACTTTAAGCAGCCACCGTAGTACTGGTTTTCGAAGCGTATTATATTTCACATACGTTCTATACGTTCACCTTCTCAATGTAAGAGTTTTATGTAATAATCAAATACTTAAATATTATTTTGTCTCGAAAATATGAATTGAATTAATTATGTTTGTTTTATGCATTTAGTAACCTAAATTTTAAATTCTAAGAACAAAACCAAATATTTATACTGGTACCTATAAAAACTCGACAGCTATCACCTATAATTATTTTTTTTAAGAGTATTTACTGTTTATTAATATATTAACTATTGAATAACATTAAATAATATCATCCGCACAATATTAAATTGCTGAATTTAAAATAAAGTTATTTTTAATTTTAACTTTTAATATGTTATGTTTGTCATTGAATGAAATTTCACTAGATAAAAAAATTATTAAAAACTAACTCAAAAAGTCGCTTTTATGTTTAATAGAGGTTTAGTGTACGAGTGTACGAGTGTGCTTTGTCATTGAGTAGGTCACTAGCCGTAATAGGTAAGGTGCATTGAATATAAATCCAATAACAAATCATTGCATATTTACTACAAAAATGATTATTAGAGTAGACGGTATATCAGACTCTATTACTATGGATACATATTATTTTATTTTTTATTGGAACAAAGAAGAATAAATATTATACAATCTGTACTATACAATATCTATATGGGGGGACGAGTATACAGGACTGGATTACTTGATGGAAGGGTGGGTCCAATGACCCTACTTTATATTTTAGGCTGATTTTGGAAATATTTCATAATATATTTATTATATTATATCACCTACTACTTCCTAGTAATACATACTATTTTCTTTCAGTTATATGTTAGGTTGGACAAATCGCTATCAATAACAAATCACATAATATAATATTATAATATAAGACCTAATATTATATTAGATTATCATATTATATTACTGTTTCTACCTAGTACTGAACTAAAACGAGCAATAAAATGATTTGAATAGCTTTGTGGTACCTATAAATAGCCTAAAATTAGTCTAAATTTATTAAAAATGTCATTTCGCATATGAAAAATAATAAAATAAACAATGGTTAAATTTCATTAAAAGCTTCAAGTACTTAAAATGTATATTTTATGAAATACTACAATTTTGTTCTAAGAAAAATCGTTGTTATCGATAATATTCAATTTTGTCATCATTAGAACTTTAATGCATATAAAAAATGATTTTTTTATTTTATCTTATTATTTTGAAAAGTACTGAGAATTTTTAGTTTTTACCCTTAAAAGAATTAATTGCATCCAATTTACCACCAGAAATTCTGTTCCAAAAAGTGATGACAGAAACAGAAATATAGTATAAAAAACACACACACGTCGTTAGAAAACCTATATATTACTACGTGCAGAAATTAATATTGTTGTTTTTTTATTTACATAATTAATGAAGTAATATTTATTGAAAAAAAAATCGAGGTTTTCAATGAGAGTTTTAATTTCGCCATTTTTGACAAAATATTTAAATACATTATCCATTACATGCATACATTCTCAAATTTCAAACTTAAGAATGTAATCTGTGTCTTGATTTTTTTTTATCATATGATTTATTTATTAATTAGGTATAAGATAAAAATAACCATTCAAATATCATTATTTTAAATAAAATGTAAAAATATTTAAGCAAATAATACAATTAGATATTAATTTATGAAAGTACGTATTTTTAAATATGTGAGTATAATATTTGTTGAATATTTTACATTTTCGTAATTACATTTAAATTTGTTTCTTTCATATTTATTTATTATATTTTAATCGATTCCACAACAGTAATAGTGTAACTAAGTACGGATGATGTTGAAACATAAGTAGGTACATAACGATAATTTAAAAACACTAAAATATACTATTTTACCATTTAAAATCATTCTATCCTATATAATGTTATTTTTATTTTCCTTATAATTTATTAAACCTGGAGGTAAGGTGAATTTAATTAAAGTGGCCATGGATTTAGATGAAGTATAAATACAATTATACAAATATAAATAATAATATAACTAGATACAAATGTGATTTTATAGTTAGTACATAGTAGATTTTTTTACTGCGACCTATTGAAGTTGTCAAATGGTATTAATACCGTCGTACATTATGTAAACATTACATTTTACTTTGCAGTTATAATAAAAAATGAATCACTAAAAATACAAATAAAAATATAAGTTAGACAAGACTCATACTTGAGCATTATTGATGAAACATTGAAACATACTATGCTACTGATTCAAGTTAGTCCATGTATTACCTATACACTATATTAATATATTATTGCATTAAATATATTAAATGTTTACTTACTATACATAATATATTGTATTATTCTAGCTACATTATATTGAGGACGTGTTTTAATTAGATTTGGCGTTTGTATGTTATATATTTGTACAGAAAAAGCGGTTTTGATTAAGTTATCAAAAACATGTCATAATAACTCATCAAATAAAATCCCTAGATTTATTTTTCAAAATTGAATATTAAATATAATTATCATGGTTATAAATACCAAATATTTGAACACTTTCTATCTTATACGTCATGCAAAGTATTGAAAATATATTTTAAAATCAAACGCCTAAAAGTAATAACATAATATTATGATCAGAAAATATTTAATGTTCTATAATAATGAATATAAATTATAACA